>NC_052944.1:117008899-117206399 GCF_013358895.1 Oreochromis aureus | reverse complement strand
AAACAAAATAATGATCAAAATCCTGCTCTGAGCCATCGTTTGAACATCACTATCAGACAGTAAAGGCTTCCAAAGACTGCACACCTCTCAGACTTAGTTAAAGATGCTGCTGACCTGCTGGGTCTCCATCAGTTCTCCAGAGCAGCAGGATGTCTCAGGTATGCAGAAACACAAAAACACAGCAGCTAAAAATAGATAAAGAGCTCCTGTGATGGTGGCAAAGAAATGAGCAGCAGGTGGCCATCTGCATGATTTTGCTGTATCTGATTTAAAGGATGCTAACTCTCTGCATGTCTATGATCGCCAAACGCTTGTGACAATAAAACCTTCTTTTTCGAGCTTATCCAAAAATTGTTTTGTTGTAATCATGGATACTAAGGAACTTTCTCCCCACCATTGCTGCCTGGCGTTCCTATTTCAGCTTGTTTCTATTGCGCTTTGGTGCTACCTCAATTGAGAAGACTTTGTAGACACCATAAGAAAACATAGTGGCTTATTGGTGAAAATGAAGGCTACTCTTACATGTATTGGAGAAGTATCCCATTTTACTGTGACTGGATTCAGCCATGTCAACTATTGGCCTTTTGTGGACATGACTTACACCTGCCTGACACCTGCTGTTGGGATTATTTCAACAACCCCATGTCTGCTGTAAAATTGTTCTTGGTGAGAAACTTTGTGCAGTGGAAGCAGCCAATTGCTGTAAGTGTCTGCTGTACAGGGATGCTCGTTCAGCTGTGGCTCAGCACAGTTTTACAGTGTGACTCAATAAAAGCAGCATGAAATACAAACATGATAATTCTTCAGTGTGGATAATAATAAAGTTTCCTCTAACGTGACAGACGCTAGAGCTCTTTCACTCACAGCTTGAAACTTCAACTTTTTGGTGTAGCTTTGGTGTAGAACCTTCACCACAGTCCCACAGAACTGGGACTGGGAGTTTGTTCTGGACTGATGTTTCTTGGTCTGTTTTTTTTTTTTTTTTTTTTTTTAATTTAATGTATGACTCTACTTCACCACAGTCCCACTGTCAGTGTCCTGAACTGTTGGTTGTTGTTCTTTTTTTTTTCTTGTTCTGTTTTTTTGATTTCTCACAGTAAAACTTGACAACTTTTCATGTTTTTATGATAAATGATAAATGTTTTATGTTTTATGATTCACTACCTGGGCTACCTGGGTGATGGCTCCCAGGCCTGGCAGATCCCCAAAGAAGGCATCCCCTGAAAATGGTAATAACTTTGTGTTACGAGGGTCAACGACCTCAGTGGGAATAATTCGATTTTCAATTCAACTCATTTATATGGCACCGAACCACGGTCACAGATGCCTCGAGACCCTACAATGATGTCTAGAGAAAAAAACCCAACAATCGTATGACCCCCTATGAGCAAGCGCTTTGGCGACTGGTCGCAGGATTGCGAAGCTGAACAGCTCTTGTTAAGGTAGTCGAGGATTCCATGGAGTGGAGTGGATCAGCTCGGACAATTAGGAAGGAATGCCAGGAGAAGAGGTCAGGGGAAACTGAGAACAACTGAAATCTTAATAGGTGAATGAGGGGAACCCTCGATCAGGTAGAGACATGGCCCCACTTTGAACTGAAGCGCTGAAAGAAGTATGATGGATTTTAAGATTTGAGGTGAGGCTTGGAGGTTCGTAAGGCTTGCATGAGCTTGTCTTTGAGTAGAAGATGGAGAGGGCATGCTTAGCTGGTTAATTACTTCAGATAGTAGCTACTGGTAGTGACTACAGGTAACTACAGGTAGTGATAACTACTGTGCTTATATCTGAAATGAACAGAAGTGACAGCAGCAGCTTGGGAAGAGTTGATTAATGGAAAGACTGATTAGACGAAAGTTGTCTTCTATAATGATAACCCACAAAATCATCAGAGAGCAGAGGGTGAGTCCACTGAACTTCGTGGGAGATGATGAGCTGTTTAGAAGTAGTCGGAACCATGAGTCAGCTTAGAGAGCGGTCTCGAATTATTGTGTTGAGGGTGGATGCTAGATATTGCTCGCGAAAGTACGTGAGAAGTGAATGGATGCCATGAAGAATTATGCACATGGCGCAGTTTGGATGTCTTTAAAGGAGCGATAGAGGACAGAACCTGGAATTTCAGTGCCATGAAGATTCGTCAATGCTTTGCAAAGGAAGGAAGGATGGCAGAGAAACTGGCATCTCGGTGCTGGAACAGTTTGCTGCTACATCTTGTGAGAGACTGGATGAAATGCAGAAACTGGCATCCTGGTGAAGGTAATGTTTTAGGTTTTTTGCGATTGATTGATGGTGGAAGCTGCCAATCCAGTAATGGAAGGGTAAGCTGCTTAGGGAACGGAACCTAGCATCTCGGTGCAAACAACGTTTTCCGCATTTGCAAATAAAGATTGGAGACAGAGAACCTGGCGTTTTGGTGCTGAAAGGAACATCTGTTGCTTAGGAGATGAGGGCTAGATGTGGAGAAGCTGGCGTCCCAGCGGTAGAAGGATTCACTGCTGCTTTTGCTGTGATAAATGCAGAGAAACTGGCAACTCTATATTAGCAAGCTTGCTGCTGAGTATATGAATGAGGAATAAAGAAGTGGGATACACTCAGTGCCAAGGCTTGCAACTGTATTTGCATAGGAGGGATAGAGGAAGAAAGGCTGGCTTCCCGGTGCAAAAACTAGCTACTGTATTTGCAAAATAGGTAGGGTCAGAGGAAGAGAACCTCTGGCATCCCAGTGCCAAAGCATGCTGCTGCATTTAGCCAATATGGGATACGGGAAAAAGAAACTGGCGACTGGTTCATAGAAAAGCTTGCTGGTGCGATTGGATATGAGGGAAGGACCTAGCATCCTGGTGCCACGAAAGCATGTTGCTAAATTTTGCGAAGGATGGATAAAGGGAACGGAAACTGGCAAGGCGTGGGTAGAAGGCTTGCGATTGCTTTGTAAATAAGAGATAAAGGAAAAACCTGGCAACCCAGGAAGGATGAGAGGCTGGAGACCTGGCAACTCAGGGCTGAGGTTAACAGCAGAATTTTGCCAAGGATGGATGAGAGGCTGAGAGCCTGGCAACCCGGTGCCGATGTTTGCTGCAGAATTTTGCGAAGCAGGGATGAGAGGCTGGGAACTTGGCAACTTGGCAACTCGGTGTCGATGTTTGCTGCAGAGTTTAGCAGATGAGGGATGAGTGGACATATGCTGCAGTGTTTAGCCAAGGAGGGATGAGAGGCTGGAGACCTGGCAACTCAGTGCTGATGCTTGCTGCAGATTTTAGAAGAGGAGGGATGAGTGGCTGAGAACCTGGCAACTCTGTGCCAAAGCATGCTGCATTCGCTACGGAGGGGTAGAGTATTGGCAACTCTGTGGGTTTTTTTTTTTTTTTTTTTTTTTTTTTTTTTTTTAAGCAATGCTGAGAACCTGGCAACCCGATAGTCAAAAAGTTTGCTGCTGCTTTTGCGAATGAGGATAAAGGAACCTGGCAAAGAAGGGAAGAGGCTGCATCTTCGCTGAGAAACTGAGAGTTCGGTGGTAGGAAGCTTGCTGCTGCGTTTGCGAATGGTGGATAGGAAAGAACTGGGCATCCCAGTGCCGACTTGCTTGTGTAGCTGGGATATAATATACCGAGTGTGAACATTCTCAAAACTGTATTGTATATAGTTTATTTTTTTTATTGTGTAAATTTAATTTTTGTAAAACTAAGGTTCCACATGTCACTGTTGAAGTGAGGCATTAATCAGTGTGACACCACTTGTAAACATGCTGCATGTGTGGGGGTTCCCAGCCAGTGCTGCATGGACTCCACACTGGTGAGGCACACTCTCTGTAGCTCCTCTCCCTGTATTAAATTATACGCTTAAATTTGGTGTATTTTTCTTTAATAAGTATTAGTTCTTTTGGCTTAAAGCTCCCAAAGTGTTTTTGATTACTTTGAACGAGGAAAATAGTCATTGGAACTGCCTTTTATCTGTTACACCATCCGTTTATGTGTTCCTTACTTGTGCTAAACAGGGATGAGCAGAGGCGTGCTGTTGCTGTGTGACACTGATTTTGCTGCTCCACTTTGTGTTTTAGGTATGTGTAAATGTATAGTTTTGTTTTCTGTGTATAATGAGTTCATGATCTGAGGCTGCACACTGAATAGCATTTTCAGCCATGTTGGTAAAAGTTAAAGGTGTTTGAATATGTATTGTGTATTTGATCCATCTTAGTGGGAATTTGAATATTATAAGTTATTATTAGTGGCTTATTTTTGACTGCACCTTGCTTCATCTTTGCCTCTGTTTTACCCCACTATAACGTTTGATTTAAATGTGGCTGTTGAGAAAAACCACACCGTTGTTTTGATAGATTGTATTTTCTTTTATATATTGTAGCCAGTGCTGCATGGACTCCACACTGGGATGAGCAGAGGCGTGCTGTTGCTGTGTGACACTGATTTTGCTGCTCCACTTTGTGTTTTAGAAATAAATCCAGTTTCCAGCCAGTCTGTGTCTGTCGTCACAACGCAGTCAACCGTTCAAAATCTGCTACACTTGAGCATTTAGTGAAAGGAGGGATAGAAAACATCAGGGCGATGGAAAACAGTGAGCATAGAGCTAGCGACAGATTTCCAGCTTGCATTAAGCGGTGTTACGAGGAAGGAACACAGAGCTGAGCTTGTCCCTGCTAGCTCAGCTCGCAGGGATGCTGGCAGGTGGGTGGAGCTATGAAGGACGCTGTAGCTTTCGCTGTTGGAGCTGCGATTTGCTTGGGAGCGTGAGAACGGCGTGGCTTCTGGGTTCGGCGTTGACGTCCGTCGGCCATTCAGCTAACTCGCCCTGCTTGTTGGCCAGTTTCAGAGCGACATGAGAGGAGCTGTGAGTTTGGCTGGTGGGCGACCCCGCTGGTGGTCGGCGTTATTTCATAACTGAATTTAGCGGCGATAAGATGACTGGGTGGATCGACGTGTCAGACCGTATCTCTGGTGATGAGAAAACTGCTAGAGGGTTGTCAGCATTTGGTCTGTCGAGCGCTGCCGTGACGTTCAGTGCGTTTCTTGGATTACTGGAGGAAAAGCGATGGATGCAGAGCTTGAGTAGTTCATCTGATGTGCTAACGGAGGAGAGGACGATTGTAGCGACCCAGATAGCAAGGAAACATTGAAACAATGTTTAGTCAATATCAGGTGATGTCATTGAATCAACGTTGAGGTGTGACGTTGACCCAACGTCACTCTTGCACCCTTTTTTAATACTGAAACAACGTCAGGTTTTGATATTGAATCAATGTTGAAACCTGACATTGATTCGACATTATATTTTCTAATACTGTTGACAGTGAAACAATGTCAGATTCTGATATTGAAACACTGTTGAACTATGGTGTTGATTTTCCACCTCAGTTGCTTTTTATTAAAACTACAGTTAAACCATGACTAGAAATCTACCTTTCTTTATAGGTATTTTAACCAATACTAAACTACTGCATGTTTCCATCGATACTTAAACCACCTAAACACATAATTGTCCTTATTCCTCAAATTGGACACCCTTTATAAACAAAAATGTCTCACAATGTAATATCCTAAAATCAGAAAGCATTGCATGTGATGTAACAGAGAAAAAAAACTAAACAAAAAAAGGTCAATAGACATGTTTCGTTTGCTAAATACTTTATTAAAAGTCATTTTCCTATTTACATTTCTATGTTTCACATAAGTTTGTAATTTTTACTCCGGGATAGATATGGATGATGTGCGCCCTGCGCCACCCATACGATCTGGGGCGTATCTGAGCCATTTCTGGACTGCTTGTGCAAAGACAAACTCGGACATAGAGTTCGCCCCTAACTGCTGCGTCAGGCCATCTAGGACAAAAATACACACACACAAACACTTATAGTGAATTAGAGCACATGAATAAGCTCTTGTTTACGGTCTTCAGCGGGGAGAAAGTATGTAAACTCCTAGGCTGATAAACATGAAAGTCACCAGGCGTAAATCTGCAAACTGCCGCATTTGATTCCCAAAGAGCTATGACTGACCATAACGACGGATAGGATGAAAAATCAACATCAATTCAATGTCGTCTTGCTATCTGGGGAATGGAAGTGTGAGTAAAATAATGTTACTCCTATGAGAAAGCTGTGTTAAAATGTATCTGCCGAGAATGGACCCTGTTTGCACGTAAAAGAGAATGATCAGCTTGCAGAACTAGATGACAGCCGGAAGGAGCGTGTTTGGAGGCGTGGTCCTGCTCCTGAAATTCCGAAACGTAATCTCCAATAAATGTACGAAAAGATGATGAAACACTGAATGATTTCAAGCACACACTTAGTCTAATAAACTTACATCTTTCATTCTTTATACAGATTGAAGAACTGTGGTTTGTCAGAGATCAGCTGTGATTATCTGGCAGCAGCACTGAAGTCCAACCCCTCCCATCTGAGAGAGCTGGACCTGAGTAGCAACTACAAGCTGCAGGATTCAGGAGTGAAGCAGCTTTGTGGTTTTCTGGGGAGTCCAAGATGTGGACTTGAAACTCTGAGGTCAGTCACCATGGTTTAGTTGTGCTGAGATGAAAATGATCTGAACATTGTGCTGACACCAAACTGCAGACATCAGGCTGATATTATACTGATCCACACTGAGGCATCTTCATGGTAAAGTCTGTTTTATTCTTCTCTGGTTTAGTCCATTGACTGGAGCTGTCAGGGCCCTGGTTATTAGACCTAACGTTTTGTGTTTATCACACATAAAAAAATTTGAGCGCACATAAAAAAAATTGCAAGTACAAGTGTTGCATTTTGAGGAGAAATTTGAGCAAAGACAAGCTAAATTTGGGTGAACAAAATTCTTTGCTGCATCCAAAAAATGTATTTCCGTTAGGGGTGGGCGATATAAACGATATACGATAGAAACGATATAAATTTGGCCAACGATAGAGATTTTGACTATATTGCTCTATCGTGATAGCGCATGTTGATGATGTCATCAAGCTGCGCCTGTTTTGGTCGAAAGCATCGCAGCGGCTAAAACCATTATCATCTGCAAATTGTGGCGGGTGACAGTCACAGCAAAGAGATGAAGCACTTTTGAAATATGGGGAAAGCCAAAAACTGCGCTTCCGTAACATTGATTCATTAATGTTGAATTCTGTCTCAGCTGTTCTATTCCCATGTTGTTGCAGTATATTAATAACTAACCTCTTATTGTGGATAAATAATCTTAGTTGTTCTCCTGACTGAAGTTTGGCCCGTGTATAGCATCCTGCTATGCGATTGCATTTGTCCCTAACCACCAGAATCCCTCACTTTTACTTTTATCGAGTGGAAAAAAAAGTTGGCGTTCATCCTCCAGCTTCACTGTGCTAATGTTATGCTAACATAGCTGTGTCGCTAGCAATCACGTAGCACAACATTATATACCAGGTAGTCCAAATTCAGTAACCCTGCAAACGCCACTGCTGTTTAGTTTTCTGTCTTCATTTATGTTGGAAGTGGTAGCAGAGCTGTACGTTTTAATTAGTTTCAAAAATCTCTCAGTCAAATTTAATAAATTCTGTTTTCATGGATGCATGGATGTTAAACTTAATTGTTACACCTGGTAAAACAGCAACGCTGATGATTTAACTAAAGATGAAAGAATGACAATCCATCAAGCAGTGCGGCTTACCAAAGTTGTACTAAAACATTTTTTAACAGATTTCCGCATGCCAAAATCGGTTCAAGGTCAGTGAGCACAACCAGAATTCATACATAAGGCACACTCTCGATTTTTGAGAAAATTAAAGGATTTTAAGTGTGCCTTATAGTGTGGAAAATACGTTATACAGAAGAAAAGAATATATCGTGATATATATCGTTACCAAACATGCTTCAAATCATATCGCGATATGAATTTTAGGCCATATTGCCCAGCCCTAATTTCAGTCTTTGCTTTTATCCATATAGACACACAATAACAGCCCATCTCGCTCAGTTTTTGCTTTTGCTCTTGCAGAAAAAGAAAGGAATGTCAGTTGCATAAAGGGAACAGTTGATCAGTGGCGTGTCCAGATGAGTCCACTGTCAGAGGCCATAAGAAGATCATTTGTAACCTTCACTAAAGCTGTTTCTGTGCTGTGATGAGCTCTGAAACCTGACTGAAACTCTTCAAATAAGCCATTCCTCTGCAGATGATCTGTTAGCTGTTTGACAACTACTCTTTCAAGGATTTTTGATATGAAAGGAAGGTTGGAGATTGGCCTATAATTAGCTAAGACAAGTGGGTCTAGAGATGGCTTTTTAAGTAAAGGTTTAACTACAGCCAGCTTGAAGGCCTGTGGTACATAGCTGATTATTAGAGATAGGTTGATCATATTTAAGATTGAAGCATTAATTAATGGCAGGACTTCTTTGAGCAGCTTTGTATTAATGGGGTCTAAAAGACACGTTGATGGTTTGGGGGAATTCATTATTGAAGTTAACTCAGAAAGATCAATTGGAGAAAAAGACTCTAACTTAACATCAATGGTACTAAGAGTAGCTGTAGATAATATTACATCTGTGGGATGATTATTGGTAATTTTTTCTCTAATGATTAAAATTTTATTTGTGAAGAAGTTCATGAAGTCATTACTAGTTAACGTTAAAGGGATGGTTGGCTCAGTAGAGCTCTGACTGTTTGTCAGCCTGGCTACAGTGCTGAAGAGAAACCTGGGGTTGTTCTTATTTTCTTCAATCAGTGACGAATAGTAAGATGTTCTGGCTTTGCGGAGGGCTTTCTTATAAAGCAGCAAACTATTTCTCCAGGCTAAATGATGATCCTCTAAATTTGTGACGTGTGTTTGTTATCATTATTATGTTATTATATGGACAGTATTCCCAGAATGCAGTAGCTAGCGAGCTGATTTGAGACCAAAATAGCCAACTAGAATTTGTTGCATTTTATTACAGCCGATCAAAAATAGTGGCACAAAAAGGACACCATAGATAAAACCTTTGTCTTGTGTGGCATCAACCACCTCAAAGGAGATTGGAAAAGATCACATGTCTCAGTGATCTGGATCTGCTGAATGGATTCAAAAGTTACATTAAAAAAAACACTAGGCTTAAGAGTTCGGCTGAAATCAGAAGGTGAAGTGTGGGAATCAGTTAAAAGCGACTGGAAGAGTTTAAATTCAAACATAGTGAATGAAATCAATTAAAAACAAATTATAACAATGACGTTAACAGATACAAAGAGTTGAAAAACATAGGAAGAAGGAAACATACAAAATAAAACAAAGTCTGTTAAGAATTTATTATTATTGAGTAAAACTCACAGGAAGTAATGTCAGTGGGAATATTGCATGGCTCCACCAATCAGAGGAGGTGTGGTAGTAATTTAGTGCTGTGTGTTAAATGCTCCATCAAAGAGCTGCTCGCTCATGTTCAGCAGTCTGAACCGAGATGGTGACGCCATCAGCTCCTTTTACAAATCAATGATCCCTTTGAGCTCCAACCAGGAGAGATGGGGTCATCACAACATCATTAGCTAGACAGTGATGAACCTCCAGGCCTTGACGGATGCCAGCTGACTGTTAGGAACTGTGTCTGGACTACATCATCAATCGTTAACCTCAGTTTGTAAGGTTTGAAGGATTGTGTTCTGTGCCACTCCTGTCACCGTGGAATCATATGCTTCTGATATAAAAAAAAAAAGGAGATAACTGTGATTTAAATGATTATATTAAACACTGCATTACTAAAACCGTGATTTTTTTTTTTTTTTTGCGAGAATGTCTCATGACAATGACGTAAGCGAGTGCGACGTTCATGACAACAGCTGTATGCAGATCAACAATGGATGATATATCGAGTGGAACATGCTAGTGCATGATGGCAAACCATCTGGCCTGCAGTCAGGACACGCGAGTTGTCTCTAACATTGCAGGTTTCCAAAAGAAAACAATCACCTGTAACAACTTGTTTACTGTATATGACCCTTGGCCTGCAACTGCAGAAAAGAAAGCTGTCCATGATGGGACCAGTACAGAGGAATAAACCTGAGCTTCCTCCTGCACTTGTGTCAAATATGGACACACCTTTGTTCTCATGAAAGTTTGCCTTCACTCAGACCCATGTCCTGGTGTTCCTACCATTCCAAAACATAGAAAAATGTCAGGTAATGAGTTGGAATAAAGATGAATAAAACCTTGAAACACAGAGATGGATGATATTTTATACCTTTCCTTTATAAATAGTCAAACCAGACGGGGCCATTTTTGAAAAGAAAACAGATTTGATTATTTGCTGCCAGTGAAAAACTTGAAGTAGTTTAAAAACAGCTTTCTAAATTAACTTTGACATCTACCCGTCTGTGATAATCTGTTAAAGCAACCGACTGTGGTTGTGAAACGATAATCACAATAACTGATGATTTAATTTATGTTTTTACCCGAAAACAAAGAAACATTTCATATAAATGAGCTTTTATCAGACATACATTTGAAATGGAATAAAGAAACAGTGTCAAAATGTTTGACTTAAGTTTTAATGAAAAGTGGGTGAAAAATCCACTTTTCCATTTATACTTTATACCATAAAAACAGTCAAATGAAGTGTGGACATTTTTGAACCCCAAGGACCACAGGTGTGATTATGTGCTGCCATTTAAAAATTTTAAATGGTTCAAAAAAACATTCTCACTAAAAATCAGCATACAACACTTTGTAGTTAGTCAGATAGTAAAAATAATCTAAACATTTAAATATTTTATTGTCTTGTTTTATTTTCACTCAAAAACAGAGTGTACTTTATGTAAACAAAGTCTGGTGGGCCTAAATTGCAAAATGTAGGGTACATTTTGTGTTGTGTTGGTCTTAAGTAAAACTAAAATGTAACACTGAATTAATTAAGAATTTACACTTTATATTTAAAAAAACACTCAAATGACATGGGGACATTTTTGACCCCTGAGGACCACAGGTGTATGGAAATTGGGTGGACATTATGAGGGTTTAATGTTAAATACATTTCTTCCAGGCAGAGAATGTTGAATATAATTAAATTTTTTGCTTGATGCATGAAGTTAAAAGAGTAAAAGTAATAAAACAAGTTTTAAAAAGAGTTTTCCATTTGATTACATTTTTTATGATAGATTCTGCAGAAAAAGTAGAATTGGGCTGAAAGATCTATTGCTTTATAACCTATTCAGGTTGTAAATTGTGTTTTTAAAAAGTAACTAAGTAACTAAGTAATTAATTACTATTGTTTAGATGAAAATAAGTAATCAGTAAAGTAACGGGATTACTTTTGGGGGGAAGTAATCAGTATTTAGTTACCGTTTACTTTTTTCAAGTAACTTGACCAACACTGGCGGTAATACATCAGAGATATTCCATCAGGTCCAAATGAAAGCAACACTGAGCGAGTGTGGATTGGCTCTGTGAAGTGAAGCCATGTGGTTCCTTGGATGAAAAACGTGACTTGTTCAAGTCTTTTTCATGTTTTTATGATAAATACAACTTTAATGTGAAACATTCAGAGTTTTTTCTCTTGTTGTGTTTGTTTGAAGCTGCTTCCTGTTGGTTTCATCTGTTTGGAGTTTCCATTTTCTAAACTTCTACATTTTGAACCTTCTTCAGCTCTGAACAGATGATGAAACACTGAATGATTTCAAACAGACGCTTTTTCTAATAAACTTACATCTTTCATTCTTCATGCAGATTGAGTTTCTGTGGTTTGTCAGAGACCAGCTGTGATTATCTGGCAACAGCACTGAAGTCCAACCCCTCCTGTCTGAGAGAGCTTGACCTGAGGTACAACAGCCTGCAGGATTCAGAAGTGAAGCAGTTGTCTGATCTTGAGGAAACTCCAGACTGCAGACTGGAGACTCTGAGGTCAGTAGAGTGATGGAGTGAGTGGGTGGTGCTGTCAGCAGTATTGTACTAAACACAGTCAGTATGAAAAAAAGATCCATTGTTTCCTGTAAAGTTGCAGCTTCTCAGTGAAGCTGTGAGAGGAGAATGGTGACAGGCTTCAGGATTGGACACAAACACTTCCTGTTCTGCCTTTTTGTTACCTTTATGGTCACCATAGTAACAGCTCACATGCTCTGATCAAACACTGTCAACAGCTAATCAACTCTCCTCACAAAGCAACACGCAGACCAATGACTGCATTCATTTCCAAGTTTAAAGCAGTGAAGAACACAGTCTGTAGGTGAGGAAGAATTTAGTGAGAGCAGATGTTTTTGGATGGAATTCCTCCAGTTAACAGCTGGAACCATTACATCTGGATTGTTGGGGTTGTTGTTGGAGTTCCTACAGAGCTCAGAGTGGACACACCAAGGTTCTTCTAATGAATGAAAGTCCAAACTCAAACTAGGAGTGAAAAACATTTTCATCAACTTCAATAAAAATCCAAAGTAAAGATTAGAAAAAGTGAAGCAGCAATGGGTCCTAGTACAGTCCCAGCACTGAAGTCCCTGCTGCTCTTTATACTGGATGTGTTGCATCACTGACTGACAGCTGATGAAGAGTCTCTGGAAACACTCGTTTATCTCCTCTGCTCTTCCTCCTTCTCTCTGCAGGTGGTGGTGATGGTAAACAGGACGGTGTGTGTGCTGAGAGAGGATGACGATGCCCCAACAATGAAGCTAAAATGTCTCTATGTCTGGCTGCATCGGATGGAACTGGGGTCAAACTAAAATGAATAAATTCTCCCCAGATACATTTTCTCCAAAGATTCTTTCTTTCATTATGGTTCTCATCACGCTGATTCAGTTTTAAGTGAATTAAGAAGCAGAAAGTTAGAGGCCATTCAGGTCTTTATGTCATTATGACATTCCTTTAATTGTCCCACAAGGGGAAATTTGGTTGTAACAGCAGCCAAAAAGACACATATACAAACAAACAGTACACAGGACACAGAACAGAAACATACTCAATTTTTCTTACATATTTACATTAAGGACAATGGTTACTATATACAGAGTACTGTACAGTTATTAAATTAAATAAAAATAACTACAGATAAGAGGCAAACCAGGTTGTAGTGCGAATCGGTTGGTTAACTTATTGCAGTTACAGCACTGATGTAAACATCTATGTTTGTTGGGAGCAGTTCTGATTGTACAGTCTGACAGCTGCAGGGAGGAAAGACCTGCGGAAACGCTCCTTCATGCATCTAGGATGCAGCAGTCTGTCACTGAAGGAGCTCTGCAGTTCAGCAACATTTACATGCATGGGGTGGGAGACTCTGTCCATCAGAGATGTTATTTTGGCCAGAGTCCTTCTGTCTCCCACCACCTGCACTGGGTCCAGGGTGCATCCCAGAACAGAGCTGGCCTTCCTCATGAGTTTATCCAACCTCTTCCTCTCAGCTGCCGATAAACCGCTGCTCCAACATACAACACTGTAAAAAATGACAGATGCCACCACAGAGTCATAGAAGGTCTTTAAAAGCGCTCCCTGGACTACAAATGACCTCAGCCGCCTCAGCAGGTAGAGTCTGCTCTGACCCTTCCTGTAAAGAGCATCAGTGTTGTGGTTCCAGTCCAGTTTATTACTCAGGTGAACACCCAGGTACCTATAAGAGTCCACTATCTCAATGTCCACTCCCTGGATGTTCACCGGTGTCAGTGTGGTGGGTCTGCGTCTCCGGAAGTCCACCACCAACTCCTTGGTTTTCCCGGCGTTGATCAGCAGGTGGTTCTGCTGACACCAGTCCACAAAGTCCAGAGTCCACTGTCTGTACTCTGAGTAGTCCTCACCTGTGATGAGGCCGACTATGGCAGAGTCGTCAGAGAACTTCTGTAGGTGGCAGTGTGGGGAGTTGATGGAGAAGTCTGCCGTGTAGAGGGTGAAGAGGAACAGTGCCAGCACAGTTCCCTGTGGGGCCCCCGTACTGCAGACCAGTGTATCAGAGACACAGCCCTGTGACCTCACATACTGTGGACGTTCTGTGAGGTAGTCCAGTATCCACTGGGACATGTGGGACTCCCGATAGCTCCAGCTTGTCTCTCAGAAGTCGTGGCTGGATGGTGTTGAAAGCACTGGAGAAATCAAAGAACATGATCCTCACAGTGCTTCCAGGCTTCTCCAGGTGAGTCAGAGCTCGGTGCAGGAGGTAGATGATGGCGTCCTCCACCCCAATGCCAGGCTGGTAAGCAAACTGCAGCGGATCCAATGAAGACCTCACCAGGGGGCGCAGATGATTTAGAACCAACCTCTCGAGGGTCTTCATCAGATGGGATGTCAGGGCTACCGGCCTGTAGCTGCTGAGGTCCTTGGGATGGGAGGTCTTTGGTACCGCTAACACACAGGATGTCTTCCACAGCTGTGATACTTTCCCCAGTGACAGGCTCAGGTTGAGCAGATATCCTAGGATGCCACACAGTTCATCTGTGCAGCATCTCAGGAGTCTGGAGCTGATGCCATCTGGACCTGCAGCCTTCCGCACCTTGATCCTGCGAAGCTTGTTCCTCACTTGAAGTGCTGAGATAGAAAGAGTGGATTTTGGGGGAGGGGTGTATGTTGGAGTCCACAGAAGCCGGGGGTGGGTGTAATGACTGGGAGCTGGGAGGTGTGAAGCTGAGAGGTGTGAAGTCCTGAGAAGAAGGACAGGCAGTCCCTGAAGATGAAGGAGATTGCAGCAGGGGGGACGATGTTGTGGGAGGGGTGGGTGGTTGATCAAACCTATTAAAATATTTATTTAGGTCATTCACCCACCCCAAGTCTCCTGCAGCCTGGGGGGTTGGTTTTTGTCCTGAGATTGTCTTCAGGCTGTTCCAAACCCCTCTGATGTTGTCCTGTTGCAGCTGCTCTTCCATCTTCCTCCTGTAGTTTTCCTTCCCTTGCCTTATCTTCCATTTCAGCTTCTTCTGAACAACTCTCAGCTCCTGTTTGTCTCCAGATCTAAAGACTCTCTTCTTCTCCTTGAGGAGAGCCTTAATTTCAGGATTTATCCATGGCTTGTTGTTAGAAAAACACCGTACCTTTTTGATGGGTATGGTGTTGTCCACACAGAAGTTCATGTAATCCGTAATGCAGTCTGTGATGCTGTTGAGGTCATCCTCCAGAGGGCTGCAGAGGTTGTCCCACACAGTAGAACTGAAACAGTCCCTCAGGGCCTCTTCAGTCTCTGCCGACCATTTCCTTACTGTGCGTTTCACTACTGGTTCTCTGTGTACTAGAGGTTTATACACAGGCTGGAGATGAACCAGATTGTGATCTGAGCCCCCCAGGGGAGGGAGAGGTGATGAGCTGTATGCCTCCTTGGTGTTAGCATACAATAAGTCCAATGTTTTATTGTCTCTGGTGTAGCAGGTGACATACTGGGTGAAGGTGGGGAGAGTGCAGGACAGGGAGATGTGTTTAAAGTCCCCAGAGATCAGGAAAAGGGCCTGAGGGTGCTGTGGGATTTTCTTTTATATATTATGAGCAGAGCTGCATGGACTCCACACTGGGATGAGGAGAGGCCTTCTGTTGCTGTGTGACACTGATTTTGCTGCTGCACTTTGTGTTTTAGAAAATAAATCCAGTTTCCAGCCAGTCTGTCTGTCGTCACAACGCAGTCAACCGTTTGAAATCTGCTACACTTGTGTATAAATACACAAACAATAAGCATATGCTTTCAATTGTGTAACTTAAGTGATCTAGGTAGCTCTGTTTTGGAAGTTCAGTTAACGCTAGAAATGTGTTTTGGAGTTTGCACGTGTTTTGTCTCTAGTGGCCACCGTATATATTTATATATAAACATATATAAATAAAACTAGGTTTTTTTTTACATTAGTAATTCCTTTTGTGCATAATTTATATTGTTTTTAATAATAATTTAATTAAAGCAACAAAACAACCTGAAGAGCTGGTTGGGAGCCGAAAGAGTCGTCTCTTTTTGGTTAGCCAAGCCGAAAGAGCCGGTTCTCTAAAAAGATCTGGAATTCCCATCACTAATGCTAAGAGAAAGTGGAATAGTGGAGACAGTCGGCTGTTCCGGTATCGCCGGATTAGGGAAATCATGTAGTCATGGGCTGCTGTTCTGTGGAAGGTATTTCACTTATCTGGATATCGGTGATATTGGTGATATAGGTTACAAGCAAGTCTGGCGCTGAACAGAAATTGTCGCGCTATTCTCCTTTGTTTATTGTGCTTAAATAGTGAATTATCCTGACACAATATTGCGTTTCGCTTCTGTTATTACCATGGTACAAAAGAATTGCATAAAAGAAAGCTAAGCATAGAGGATAAAACAGTCAAGAAATTAAAAATGAATTAAAAGTAATTAAGAATAAGCCGAAGATAAGCCAGCGTTAACTGGTAGAAAAGGCGAGGCTAAATAAGTGGGTTTTTAACCGCGATTTGAAGGAATGGATGGAATCAGACTCGCGTATAGCGATGGGGAGGTTATTCCATAAATCGGGTGCAGCCAAGCTAAACGCGCCGTCACCTCTAGTCCTCAGCCGAGATCTCAGCAGTACCAAGAGTGACTGGGAAGATGATCTTAATGCTCTAGTAGGGGTGTATGATCTAAGTAGCTCAATGAGGTAGCTTGGCGCTATATTGTTAATAATTCAGAAGACCCGTATGAAAAGAACATCGAGGGAACAGTTTACCCTGCCCGGGATAGGGTTACCGGGGCCCCGCCCTGGAGCCAGGCCCGGGGAGGGTGCCCGAGCGGCGCCTGGTGGCCGGGCCTTAGTCCATGGGGCCCGGCCGGGCACAGCCCGAAGAGGAGACATGGGCCCATCCTCCCGCAGGCCCACCACCCGCAGGAGGCGCCATAGGGGTCGGGTGCAATGTGTGTCGGGCGGCGGCCAGGAGCGGAGGCCCTGGCGGACCGATCCCCGGCTGCCAAGACTGGCAATAGGGACATGGAATGTCACCTCTCTGGTGGGGAAGGAGCCTGAGTTAGTGCGTGAGGTTGAGAAGTACCGGCTAGATATAGTCGGGCTCACCTCACGCATGGCTTGGGCTCTGGAACTAGTCTCCTGGAGAGGGGCTGGACTCTGTCTCAGTCTGGAGTTGCCCCTGGTGAGAGGCGGCGGGCTGGGGTGGGTATTCTAATATCCCCGGCTTGCTGCCGGCACGCTGGGGTTTTTCCCGGGATGAGAGGGTTTGTTCCCGCGCCTCAGGGTCGGGGAACGGGTCCTGACTGTCATCTGCGCTTATGCGCCGAGTGGCAGTTCAGAGTACCCAGCCTTCTTAGAGTCCCTGGGGGGTGCTGGAAGGTGCCCCACCTGGAGACTCTGTTGTCCTACTGGGAGACTTCAATGCTCACGTGGGTAACGACAGCGAGACCTGAGGGGCGTGATTGGGAGGAACGGCCTCCCTGATCTGAACCCAGTGGTGTTTTGTTATTGGACTTCTGTACAAATCACAGTTTGGCCATAGCGAACACCTTGTTCGAACATAAGAGTGTCCATAAGTGCACGTGGCACCAGGATGCTCTAGGCCGCAGGTCGATGATCGATTTTGTAATCGTATCACCAGACCTGCGACCATATGTTCTGGACACTCGGGTAAAGAGAGGGCCTGAGCTGTCAACTGATCACCACCTGGTGGTGAGTTGGATCAGGTGGCGGGGAGGACGCTGGACAGACCCGGTGCACCTAAACGCGTGAGTGAGGGTGTGCTGGGAACGTCTAGCAGAGGCCCCAGTCCGCGAGATCTTCAACGCACACCTCCGGCAGAGCTTCAACAACATTCCGAGGGAGACTGGGGACATTGAGTCCGAATGGACCATGTTCAGCGCTCCATTGCAAGCTGCTGCATTGAGCTGCGCCGCAAGGTGGTTGGTGCCTGCCGTGGTGGTAATCCCAACCAAATGGTGGACACCAGAGGTGAAGGGAGCCACCAGGCTGAAGAAGGAGTCCTATCGGGCTTGGTTAGCCTGTGGGACTCCAGAGGCAGCTGACAGGTATCGACAGGCCAAGCGGAATGCGGCTCGGGCAGTGGCTGAAGCAAAAACTCGGGTGTGGGAGGAGTTCGGAGAGGCCATGGAAAAAGACTTTCGGACTGCCTCGAAGAGATTCTGGCAAACCGTCAGGCGCCTCAGGAGGGGAAAGCGGTGCTCTACCTGCACTGTGTATAGTGCTGGCGGTGCGCTGCTGACGCCGACTGAGAAAATTGTCAGACGGTGGAAGGAATACTGAGGACCTCCTTAATCCCACTGACACGTCTTCCGAGGAGGAAGCAGAGTCTGGGGATGAGGGAATGACCCGCCAATTTCTGGGGTCGAGGTCACTGAGGCAGTTAAACAACTCCTCGGTGGCAGAGCCCCTGGTGTTGATGAGGTCCGCCCGAGTTCCTGAAGGCTCTGGACGTTGTAGGGCTGTCCTGGTTGACACGCCCTACAATGTTGCGTGGAGATCAGGGGCAGTACCCTGGACTGGCAGACCGGGTGGTGGTCCCCATCTTTAAGAAGGGAGACCGGAGGGTGTGTTCCAACTACAGGGGATCACACTCCTCAGCCTCCCTGGGAAAGTCTATGCCAGGGTGCTGGAAAGGAGAGTTCGTCCGTTAGTCGAACCTCGGATACAGGAGGAACAATGCGGTTTTTCGTCCTGGTCGCGGAACACTGGACCAGCTCTTTATCCTCTCGAGGATACTTGAGGGTGCATGGGAGTTTGCCCAACCAGTCTACATGTGTTTTGTGGACTTGGAGAAGGCATTCGACCGTGTCCCTCGGGTGTCCTGTGGGAGGTGTTATGGGAGTATGGGGTTTCTGGCCCATTGCTACGGGCCATTCGATCCCTATACAACCGTTGTAAGAGTTTGGTTCGCATTGCCGGCAATAAGTCAGACTCGTTTCCGTGGGTGATGGGCTCCGCCAGGGCTGCCCTTTATCACCGATTCTGTTCATAATTTTTATGGACAGGATTTCTAGGCGCAGCCAAGTGGCGGAGGGCTTTCACTTGGTGGCCTCAGAATCTCATCTCTGCTTTTTTGCGGATGATGTGGTTCTGATGGCTTCATCGGTGGGGGCCTCCAGCTCGCACTGGAACGGTTCGCAGCCGAGTGTGAAGCAGCGGGAATGAGGATCAGCACCTCCAAATCTGAGGCCATGGTTCTCAGCCGGAAAAGGGTGGAGTGCCCACTCCGGGTCGGGATGAGTTCCTGCCCCAAGTGGAGGAGTTTAAGTATCTCGGGGTCTTGTTCGCGAGTGATGGGAGAAGGGAGCCGGAGATCGACAGACGGATTGGTGCTGCAGCTGCAGTGATGCGGACGCTGCACCGGTCCGTCGTGGTGAAGAGGGAGCTGAGTGTAAAAGCGAAGCTCTCAATTTACCGGTCGATCACGCCCGACCCTCACCTATGGCCACGAGCTGTGGGTAGTGACCGAAAGAACGAGATCGCGGATGCAAGCGGCAGAAATGAGCTTCCTCCGAAGGGTGGCTGGCCTCCCTTAGAGATAGGGTGAGAAGTTCGGCCATCCGGGAGGGGCTCAGAGTAGAGCCGCTGCTCCTCCACATCGAAAGGAGCCAGTTGAGGTGGTTCGGGCATCTGACAAGGATGCCCCTGGGCGCCTCCTGGGTGAGGTGTTCGGGCATGTCCCACCGAGGAGGCCCCGGGCAGACCCAGGACGCGCTGGAGAGATTATATCTCTCGGCTGGCCTGGGAACGCCTTGGTGTTCCCCGGATGAGCTGGAGGAGGTGGCTGGGGAGAGGGAGGTCTGGGCTTCTCTGCTTAGGCTGCTGCCCCCGCGACCCGACCTCGGATAAAGCGGATGAGGATGGATGGATGGATGGATGGATGGTAAACAGCAAGATTTGAATTGAATGCGGTACTTAACGGGAAGCCAATGCAGATCAGCAAGGACAGGGGTAATAGAGACACGCCGCCCACTACCAGTAAGGAGAGGAGCAGCTGCATTCTGAATAATTTGGAGTCTATGTAGGAGAGTAGAGTTAAGACCGAAGTAAAGTGAGTTGCAATAATCCAACCTAGATGTCACAAAGGCGTGGATAAGCTTTCCAAGGTCCCTATGTGGAACGTAATGTCTGGCCTTGCTAATAAGACGCAATTGATGGAAACAAGATTTAACAACAGAAGACACTTGTTTATCAAACTTAAAAGAGCTATCCAAAAATACACCCAGGTCACTAACAGTGTCGGTAAGGAAACTGTTAAAGGGACGCCCTCGGTGGAAAAAATGAATCAGGTTAAAATACTTTAAACCAGTGAAGATGTATAATGTAATGTAAAATGATGATAATGGTTGTAGTGGGCTTGTAATGTAAATGTGGTCTGATTAAATGTGACATTAATGGTGACGCTGCATAAACCTGATAAAACAGTTCGATTAGGGGGTCTGTGTGATCAGCATCAGTGGGTTAAGGTGAGGCCTTGACTAGTAGAACGTCATGTTGGTGTATGACAACACATGAGCCAACATCAGACTCCGAGCACTATGATGCTAAAGATCAGAAGATCCAGTGTGACATCATCGTTACCTGGCAACAGCAGCCCTCATCTGACTTTATTGGAGGATATTTACACCAGCAACACTGTTTAGTTTGATATGGCGGATTAACAACATGCTGTGATATCCAGTTCATCTGTAATAGATACTGGATCTAATCAGTCAGCAGATATTTGATCAGCTTATTTATAACTATACTAGAAACAAACACAACTGTGTTGGTGATTCATGCAAACTTGCATATCAGCCTTTTAAGGTTTTGTAGTATTGAGAACAAAGAGGTTGTGTTAGGGCTGAAAAGCCCGACTTGTTCTCCTCTGCAGGTCATCAAATGCACCACAGAAGTTTGTATTTGCACAGCCTGTATATGTTTGATGGCTTTATTATTCTCTGTTCAAAGACAATAAATGTGGAAAATGTCTCATGTAGTATCAGCTTCATTTAAAATGACTGCAAACATTTAGAGAACATGTGCTGCTGTTTGTCCTACATTTCAACACTGAATGAACCCTGAAAACGTGATGGCAGGTGGCAGATTGGAGTTCACATGAAATATAGGCTGTATGAAGACTGGAAAATATAGATGATACAAATATGCAGCCAAACATTTGTGGACATGGATAAACTCTCTGATCCAAAAAGCAGGAAGTGACACAGCTAGAAAATGAAAGTGTGTAACAGCTGAAGTCAAATGTAATGCAGAGTTGAATCTGCACTTGGATCCATGTGTGAAAGGTCCACATGTAGGGATCACATGAGTCCTGATGTTTGTCAGTGCAGCTTGATAACTCCATCTACTGTGGGCTACATATACTGGGCTGGTAGCTCCATAGTGTTGCAAAGAAACTATTCAATGTGCAAATTTAAAATCAGAGGCTCTTCTAACACAGGAGCCATGTTGAGTTTAGATCACAGCGACCACCGGCAGTCTGAAATGGAATGAAGCCCATTGACAGCCAGCAGGTCTAAACAGGAACGCAGCCATTTGTATGCGTGGCAATGATGTGGCTGCAGCTGACACAGGATTGGTTCAAACTAAACATCATTTCACAGAGTTCACAAATAAACTCACGTTTTTATCTTTGAAGATCATCATAAAGTAGAATTGATGGTCCAGTAGAAACAGCAGGAGGTTTGAGCCCTTCTGATGCAGCAGAAACAGGATTTGGAGGAAGATGTTAATAGATTAGAAAGAATTGTACACTGTGAATCAGTGCAAGTCTTTCTAGATAGACAGATCTTTAATAATCCCTCAGGTAGGTTCCTCTGGGACAGTCACAGATAGAGACACCAATTCTGACATCCTTTGAAAGTTTTCATCACTCGTCATGTACACAGATGTTAATTCTACATATTCCTAGTACTGAACTCTAAATCAATATGAAGAAAATGCTCCTACTAATCTGCATATATGTTGATATCAAATCCTTTTCCAGCACATGGATAAATCTCTATAAATCTTTCAGTCTGATCAGAATGGGCACAGTGTTGTTATTGCAGCACTCCCTGATGTTTGAAAAGCTAAATGTCCATTTTAAAGTGGTCGTGTGTAGGATTGTGTTTCCTTCCTTTGTGCAGTTCTTACAGTAAACATGTTTGAATGTTTCCTGTTCCCCTGATGCTTCTTCCTGTTGGATAAAGTTGGTTTGAATAACATGTTCTTATAGGTTTCAATGAACTTCAAACTGGGATCCACTTACAAACTGTCTCATTTTATTGGAACGATCCACATTTGCATCCATTCACGGTACATTTGACATCTGAACACGTTTGTACACATGATGAAAGGACAGATGGTGTTTGTGTGTCCTTCTTAAACTTAGTGTGAATGTTTCATCATGTAGAACTACTTAGAACAAAGTCTTTGGGAACATTTGGAGAACACGTATAGGAAAGTAACATCCTGGTAGAACATTTTCTTAAAGCAAAGCAGAGCTGCAACATGACTGTGAGGATTCACAATCATAAAGTCAGAATACTTTATTATTATGAAGACTAAAGTGCACCTTAATGCTGCCAATGAATACACATGTTCTTTGTGAAAGCATGAGCACAGCTGACATGCACCACACTGACCCCACTCGCCCCATTTCTTCATCCACTTCTTGCTCTTGTGCTTGAAATGAGACGCAGACGCAGCAAAAGTCAGAGGCTCTAAAATCCACAAAAAGGGGGCTTGTTAGATCAGGATATTGATGTGATCCATAGAAAACATGGATAATACACCACTTTATTTGAAGACATCTGTAGCACTGCCTCAGTTCTGGATGTTTCCACAGACTCCTCTGTGCACCTAAAGAAAAGGTCAAAGGTCAGCAGCACATGTAGTTGGGACAATTCTTCATTTACAAACAACAGTCGCACAAACTCAACAATTATTTTCCTCCAGTGACGACTTTTCACTTGCAGAAATGGTCCTGTGTGATTTCTAGGCTGTGATATAAAAACTAGTTCCTAATGGCAGCGATTCACTCAGTAAACATGTGTTTCCTTCACCAACCTCACACACAGATCCAATAAGATCAGGAAGTGGGCAGTATAGTACAATATGTGTTATTTTGTACTGTGCTGCCCAAACTAAAGATCTGCTGAAGTGTTGGAAATGATTCAGATGTTTATTTTGGACGATACAGCAGAAGATCAGACATGAAAGTGGAGATAACACAGAAGACCTGCAGCAAAGGGTCAGAGGTCAGACTGGGCCACGTGATTCAACAATGAGCCAATGATCATCAAGTAGTGACTAAAGCAGAGCCCTGACGTTCTGACATTTATCACACAGTTAGAACAAATGTCTGCTGATGACTTCATCTCATGAAATGACTGATAGATGTCAATTCATTGATCAGCTGAGCTGCTGATCTTCATCGTGCACAGAAACATTCAGCTTGTTTCAATCAGTAAATAACTCCCACTACTCCCAGTTTGAACTGTTCCCACTCAAAATGCTGTCAGAACAATGATCATTGTAGAACTTCACAAACATCACGTGTTGTTTTCCACATGTAAGATCAGCAAACATACAGAAACTTCCTGTTGCCACACACGGCCTCTAAAATCTCTTCCACGCTTTCTGTCTGAAGTCCACTCTCTGTGTCGGATCCACAGGAAACAACAAGATCTTATTAACATGGTTTTCAATGTGTCTCCTTCCAAAAAGTCCAACCAATGAACAAATGTGTATATTTGTGGAGGCCGAACAAAAGCATGACACATTTGTCTGTTTCTATAAACTGGTGTCAAACACAAATATGAAGAGTTTCATTGACAGACTCCAAAATGCCCCCGCAGTGAATCACAGGGAAATCCTACAGTGTGGCAGAGAATCTTAATGGCTCCAACATCAACACATCCACAATGTTGGATCCAGTTCTACCTCACAGAGTTACTAAGACACACCCTCTGCCAGCATTACAACAGCTCCACCTGCTTCACCTGCCTCCTCAGCCTCTGTACACCTGAAGAGAAAAGAAAGGCTCCAAAAGCTCAAATCTACAAAGGATTCATGAAGTTTCATCCAACAAGAACATGTTTGCCTTCCACAGTGTGCTGTTAGACACCACTGTACCTCTGCCATTTCAAAAAGAGCAGCTTGGGAACATTTTGGCTCCAAACACTTTGTGTTTAAGTTCCTAATCTTTGTTTTCTTTGTGAACAACATCTGGAGCTTTTTGACTCATAGAAACATCATTTTGTTCTTTAGATGACAGCAGATTGGGACTGAATAATCAATCACTATCAAACCAATAAAGATGCTGATTTTACAGGAACTTTGTTGGAGAAGCTGGAAAGACATGAAACTGGTGGAGATCCCAAACCAGTTGATAGTGCTGATTATTCCAAATAAAGCTGTTTTCCATTTGAGATGAAATGACTTTCTGTCCTGATATATAATAAAGATGTTAGTTGTTTTGAGCCCCTGTATTAAAAGTAGATCCAGTTTAAAGTCAGCTTGAGTTTGATGTCTTTATGTCAAAGCTGCTCATGATGTTGAGCTGCTGATGGAATAAAAACAGGTAAAAATCTGCCTCAATATAAAAGCATGTAGTCCAGACTTAAATGTAGCCTATTGTTAGCTGAGGTCCACACACAGTGTTTGACAGTGTAAACTGTGTGAAAGGGCTGCTGGTGGAGCTCACTAGGATGAGCAGGTGACCATGTGCCACGAGGTGGAGAGCAGCTGGCCTGGCTTTGATTCTGACCACGCCCCTTTCTCTCTCCCTCTGCTTTGCTGTCACTTATCTTCACTGCTCTGTCCAATAAAGCTGAAAAAGGCCCCAAATCAAAGAAATCTGCTGCAGCCTCTGAAATGTCTTCTGTTTCCTTCCCGACGGCTTTTTCACCGTCAGCCCATCAGACAGTCCAGCAGCATTTATGATGATGTCATGATGTTGAAGAGACTGCTATGGTGGCCTCCCATGACCCCCAGCCTCATCTACACTGAGATGCAGACATTTGAAAAGCAGACAACTGAATAATAGTCCAACACAACAGTCTGTGTACAGACACACACTGAGCTTTCATAGAGTCAAAGGAGTCAACCAAACACAGCTAGTTGAGTCATTTCTTGTGTAACAATAGTACACAGTAACAATATATTCAGTGATTGTATTGCACATGTTAACAACATTATTGACATTGTTAAATAAACATGGATGAATGTATGGTTGCATTCTCACCTGCTCATCTGTCTGACTGTTGTGAACCAAACACAGATCAGTTCAGTGTTCTGACAGTGTGTGTTTGCAAGCACAATTATTGTGTTGTTTTTACCTGCTCATCCATGTGCAACCTTTCTCTCTTTGCTCATCTGACCCACTGTCACCTCCTCCTTTCTCCTGCTCAGGCTCTGCACCTCCTCTGTCACCACCTTCACTCTCCTCTGCACCTCCTCTTTTTCCTCCTCTCTCCTCATCTCTGCTTCCTTGTGTCCCTCTTCGATCACCTGCTCTGCAAACCTCTTGCAGGGGCGGAGCGGGGGGGTGGCTTACTGGGCTTAAGCCCGGGTTGTTTTTTCCGAAGCCCGGGGTCTTTTGGAGTGTAATTTTTTTCATAGTTAGATGCCTGGCTGACAACTGTATAAAACAAAAAACTACACACAATATTTGTTACGACCCCCTCTGCTAGGCGTCAGGGGAGGAGTAACGTACACAAGCCCCGAACACAAAACTGAATAAAGAAGGGTTTTAATAACAAACTTTAAACAGAAAACCGACAGGGCTGTTCAACAGACCACTGGGCAAACAATTATTATATAAAGACAAAAGAAAAGACAAGAGTAAAAGCTAAAGGTTAACTAAGGCAAGCTGGCGGCACACAAAATAAACGCTAAGAGTAAACTAAGGCGAGCCAGCATCACAATATTCTACTCACAGCCAGCTAGCAGCTCAAAGCTCTAGTCAGGCTAAGTTCAAGCATACACCAGGGTTTAACAAAGTTCAGAAATATGAACAAGTTCAACAAAGGTTGTTGAGAGAGAGGCACGAAGGGCAAACTGCATGTTCAGTCCTAAGCAGCAGCCACTGAGTGAAGGACCTCCAGCCTTTTGTATTCCCCGGTAAATGCAGGCAGCCGTGTCATTGGTCCGTTGTGTTGAAGGCTCCTGCAGCAGCCAATGGTGTGAGTGGTCTGGCACACTCTAATCTGCATGTAGTTGAGGCGGGCATAGGTCCGGGGCCAGCCAATCCCCCGTGAGTCCTGAAACACTGTGATTTGCATGGAGGAAGGCGGGGCCACCTGAGGCCAGAGGCCGTAACACCCCTCCCCTTAAAATACCAACTATGTTGGGCAGAAGCAGACATTACAGAGTGTGAACAAAAACAAAGAACAAACACAGCAAAACATGTTTACAACCGGGACAGACCATCAGCTAAAACATTTTCAGACCCCTTTTTGTGGTGAATACTTAAGTTGTATTCCTGCAACAACAGAGCCCAGCGCATAAGGCGCTGGTTATGATTAAACATGCGAGCAAGGAACACGAGTGGGTTGTGGTCAGTGTACACAACAAGAGGTAACATGCTGGACCCCAGGTATACGTGAAAGTGCTGAAGAGCCAACAACAAAGCCAGGGTCTCCTTTTCAATGGTGTAGTAGTTTAACTGATTTTTATTGAACTTGCGGGAAAAGTAACAAACGGGGTGGTCCAAACCCTGCAAGTCTTCTTGCAACAGCACTGCCCCAGCCCCGACAGCACTGGCATCAACCTCAAGTTTAAAAGGTCGCGTCAAATCAGGTGCAGCTAACACAGGAGTGTGGCAGAGGAGGGCTTTCGCACTCTCAAAAGCATCTTGACACTCACTTGACCATATAAACTCAACCTTTGGGCTGAGTAGGTCAGTCAATGGCTTGACTACAGAGGAGAAATTTTTACAAAAGTTTTTGTAGTAGCCCACCATCCCTAGAAACCTACGCAACTCACGCCTGGCGGTAGGTGTGGGAAACTCTTTAATCACTGCCACTTTGGCATCAATGGGCCGGACCTGTCCACGTCCCACCTCCCTGCCTAAGTACGTCACTGTAGCCTTGGCAAACTCACACTTAGCTAGGTTGAGAGTTAACGTAGCTTGAGCCAAACGGTGAAATACCTGGCATAAAGTCTCCAAATGATCTTGCCACGTTTCAGAGTAAATCACTAGATCATCTAGGTAGGCACTGCAGTTGGACAGGCCACGGAGGACTTTATTTACCAGCCGCTGGAAGGTGGCAGGAGCGTTACACATGCCGAATGCCATGACTGTGTATTGTAGAAAATCATCAGGTGTAACAAAGGCAGAGATGTTAGAGGCATGTTCAGTTAAAGGGACCTGCCAGTAACCTTTAAGAAGATCTAATTTAGTGACATACTGAGCAGTACCAATACTGTCCACACAATCCTCAACTCGTGGGAGAGGATGTGAGTCAGCCACAGTCACAGAGTTCACCTTCCGGAAGTCTGTAATAAAACGGGGCGAGCCATCTGGCTTAGATTCCACTATACAAGGCGAGCTCCAGGGGCTTTGACTGGGCTTCGCTAAGCCATGTTGCAGCAGATAGTCAGCCTCCTGTTTCATGAGCAAGCGCTTATGGGGGCTGGCTCGATAAGGATGCTGCTTAATAGGTTTAGCTCCCTGGACATCAATATCATGCTCTAGCACTGTAGTGCGAGTTGGTACATCCCCGAATAAACAGGTGCATTCATTAATCAAGACCATTAAGTCTTCTTGCTGCTCTAAAGACAGATGCTCAAGCAGACTCGGCACCGCTTTCAGCATTTCTGAGTTAGACAGACGGGGTCTAGAACAGGTGGGATAACTTCGCTTTAACCCATTAACCTCGTCCACCCCTCCTTACTCTTGGTGGCTTGAGGCTACAATAGGAGCACAGAACCCAGCAGGCTCTGGTGTTGACCGAGGATGGTATAATTTCAACATGTTTATGTGGCAGACGCGTGTTTTGCGTCTGCGGTCGGGAGTGCAAATTACATAATCAGTCTCCCCTCTCTTCTCACAGACTTTAAAAGGGACCGCTATACCTAGCAGACAAGGCTGAGCCTGGAACAGGCAAGAGTACAAGAACCTGGTCACCCACCTGAAAGGTTCTTTTAACAGAAGCCTTATCATAATGGCGTTTCATCTTTCCCTGTGAAACGGCAAGGTGCTGTTTAGCCAGAGCGTTAGCTTGGTTCAATCGCTCATGGAAGTGCTTTACATACCTGCTTACATTTACTTTGGAAACCCCATGTGGGCTCAAAAACGCCTCTTTCAGAGCTTTGAGGGGTCCGCGTGGCCTATGACCAAATACCAGCTCAGAAGGGCTAAAACCAAGTGACTCCTGAACAGCGTCACGGGCAGCAAATAACACAAATGGAACTCCCTCGTCCCAGCTCCTTTCAGACTTTAGGCAGTATTTGCGTAGCATCGCCTTTAAGGTCTGATGCCACCGCTCTAATGCACCTTGCGATTCAGGATGATAAGCAGAGGACACGACATGCTTGACACCTAGAGTGCTAGCCACTTGTTTGAATAACCTAGACTGAAAGTTTGAGCCCTGGTCAGTCTGTATGACCTTTGGCAGGCCAAACACTGAAAAGAATGTTGTCAATGCCTTAACAACTGATTTTGCTGTAACCTTATGTAATGGGACAGCCTCGGGGAAACGGGTAGCTGCACACATGATCGTGAGAAGGTATTGTTTTCCTGATTTTGTTCTAGGTAGTGGACCCACACAGTCTACTATGACATGGTCAAATGGCTGATCCACTACAGGAATGGGACACTACGGAGCTGGGGGTATGACCTGGTTAGGTTTACCTGCAATCTGACATACATGGCAACTGCGGCAAAATTTAGAAACATCACGCTTCATACCAGGCCAAAAGAAATGCTTTAATAGTAGCTGGTATGTTTTTGTGATACCCAAGTGTCCTGACCACTGGCTTTCATGGGCAAGAGCCAGGATTTTCTGACGGTACACAGAGGGCACGACAATCTGCTTGACTTTACTCCATTCTGCACCTTCTGCACCTGGTGGAGACCACTGACACATTAGAATATCATGTTCTACAAAATAGGCTTGTTGCTCTTTCTTGACTTGCTCAGCACTTACCGTACGTTTGAGACAGCTCTGCAGTGTTTCATCAGGTAATTGAGCTGCTGACAGCTGGTCTCTAGTCAAGGGCAGCAAAGAGACCTTTGGAAATGGATCAGGCTCCTCAGGTTTCACTGAGTCTGGGGGTGACAGACCATTGTTTCTTTTAGTAGGTACATCATTCTCCTCGGAAAATGAGGACATCAACACAGAATCAGAGAGGGCAATATCAGTATCTTTATGAGCTTGTGCTCGAGTAATCGCACAGGCTGGATACAGCCCAGGGTGCATGGAAACATCAGAGGTTTTCTGATTCAGGGGGTTGTCTAAAACCTCTAGACGAGGGACCACTAACCCTCCTGCAATATCATTGCCTAACAACATGGCCACACCCTCTATTGGCAAGGCCGGGCAAACAGCAACAGGGAAAAATCCTGTAGCGAGTTTTGATTTGATAAAACTCTATGAACTGGTCTGGGAGCGTAACCCATCTCTATCCCCCGTAGAACAGAATTAAAACCACATTCACTTTCAGCAGAAAAAAGTAAAACACTTGAGAGGATGACAGTTTGAGAACCTCCAGTGTCCCTTAAAATACGCACAGGTTTTAACTCAGATGGATTGTCTGTTAGGGATACTGAGCCATCAAAAATGAATGGTTCGAAACAGGGGTCCGGCACCTTACCCCCACAACCATGGACCTCATTACGGGCCTCAGCTTTTACAAAACCCACCTCTTTGGGTTGCTGAGCATTTGATGTTTTGCGTTTTAAGGCTAAACAGTCAGCAATCACATGTCCAGTTTTATGACAATAAAAACATTCACGTTTTCCCTGGACCCAGACACTTTAGCAGTGTGGGGCTGTTGAACAGTGCTAACCCGTGGCTTCTCACTGCCAGTAAACAAGGCTTTATGAGTGAGCACAAACTCATCAGCAAGAACAGCAGCAGATGCGAGTGACATCACTTTCTGTTCATTTAAATATAGCACAATACGCTCAGGAATGCATTTCTTAAAATCCTCTAACAAAACTAATTCGCGCAGAGCGTCATAGTCACTCGCTTTTGAAGCAACACACCACTTATCAAAGAGAATCCCCTTATCTCTAGCAAACTCCACATAAGTTTGGGTTGGCAATTTATTTTGCTGGCGAAAGCTCTGCATATAGGCTTCGGGGACTAACTCATATGCCTGCAAAACAGCTGTGTTAACACACGAGTAATCTAAACTGTCCTTTAAAGAAAGCGCATCCACCACCTCTTGGGCTTTGCCGGACAGTTTGCACTGTAACAAAAGAGGCCAAATCTCACTAGGCCACTGCAACGCGCCAGCAATACGTTCAAATGCTGCAAAGTATGTATCAACCTCAGTTTCTCTAAAAGTGGGCACTAAAGAAATGCACTTATTGATTTTAAAAGCAGAAGCGGACAAGGAGGTGGAACTGGAATTGTCAGCAGAGACAGATGAGGCTTGAGCCTGAGACTCCAGCTCAAGCTTTCGGAGCCTAACTGCTTTGTCTGCCTCTATCTCCAGCCTTCTTATTTCGAGCTCGAGCTGAACTGACCCTTCTCCTCAGCCTCCAATTGGAGACGTGCCAGCCGCACCTTCAGCCGAGCTCCTTCTCTGCCCTCTGGACTCCCAGAGGAGAGTGGATCATAGCGAGGAAGCATGCGCGGCATTTTTCCCCGCTCATCCCCCTCACCATCCCCACAAGAACCATTTTGGCCCTCTTCAACTACGGCAGCTTGGCTTGGCACACCAGAGACCACAGGGAAAACAGGCGCTGGAAGCACACCAGCGCCCACCAATTTGTGCACCACTAAAGCTTTTAAAATCACACTTACGAAGGGTTTTTGAAACCTGCAGCTGAAAGTGATCCACAATTTGCAGCAAATCATTTTTGCGACAGCTATTAATAACCTCAAGAGATGGGGCATCTATAAAGTGCTGTAAACAAAACGCAGCCGACATAGCGCCTAAAGTGATAGAGTTACTCTAAAACAAACACCCCCTTTTTTTTTTTTTTTTAACCCCCCCTCCCAGGAACAAAGACCCCCTATGAGAGATCCCGGACGAGCCCCCACTTATGTTACGACCCGGCTCTGCTAGGCGACAGTGGACGTAACATAAATGAGCCCAGAGACCAGGGGGTTAGATAAAAAGAAAGACATAAGGTTTATTAACACAACTGAAAACCGTTAGTGAAACTCACTAGGCAGTAGGGTGCTTTAAATGAACATAACAAACAGCTCTTATATTCAAATAACACTAACATAACAATACTCATCTAATGACAATAACCTAAATGTCTCAAAGGTGGCTACTCCAAAACAAAGGCTCAAAAGGGCAGCAGTACAAAGGCAAAAGCAAAGATAAAGGCAAAGGCAGGGGGGGACAATCTGCACAGTCTGTTCGCATCAACAAGTCCCCCTCCGAATGAAAACTCCTCAGCCTTTTATACTCTCAGGTAATTGCAGGCAGCTGTGTCATTGGTCTGTCGTACTCAAGGCTCCTGCAGCAGCCAATGGTGTGAGTGGTCTGGCACACTCTGATCTGCATGAAGTTGGGGCGGGCATAGGTCCGGGCCAGCCAATCCCCTGTGAGTCCTGGAACACTTTGATGGAACACACCTGAGGCCCGAGGCCGCAACAGTTAGCTAACATATACTCACGCAAGTCTATTAGCACCAACCAACCAGTGATATTTTGTATAACATATAGATCATGATAGTTATCACAGGGAAAGTTTTCTATAGAGAGCAACATCTTGATGCATTCTCAATCATCCAGGAAAGTAAATCTCCAAAGGTTGAATCTGTTCATCTGGACGTAGCGTTGATGAGTGACGAAACGTTTCTCCCACAAAACGTTACGTCCAGATGAACAGATTCAACTTTCTTTCAGCACATGGTGACAGTGGCAACCTGCACAAAAAATGACTTACAAAACTAAAACAAAACCTAGAAACTGGGAACTTATAACAAAACACTGCAAGACTAGGGACAGCGATCTCAGGGAGTGCAAGAGGAGAGACACACACAGCATGCAGGGAAAAGGTAACACTGACAGAGAGAAACACAGGGCTACAATACACTTAGCGATATCGGGGGGATGGGACACAGGAGGAGAGCACAGCTGGGAGTAATCAGTGTTTTGCAGAGCCTGGTCCAGGCTCTGCAAAACACCATCAACAATCTTGTATGCTGCAGCCAGGTCAATGTCTTTCTTCTGCAATGCTTCAGATGCAGTAGCAGTCACTTGGAAGATGGGACAGGTGATCTCCAGACACAGGATGAATTCAGAATTGATGCTTTTGGGAAGGATCATTGCATCACCTGCTGAAGAGTCTGTAGGATATTGCTATAGTATTTCCTCCAGAAACTGCATGACAGCTGGGAGGATCTTCCTCATTGTCTTGAGGGCAGCTTCTCTGCACCACCTAGTGTCTGACAGCTTCTGCCGCTCCAGTGGGTGCTGCTCGGGGTACAACTTCTCCTGCATTTTAATAAATGCAGAGCGCCGTTTAGATTAATTGGCCACAAAAGTGTAAAGCTTTTCGATTAGGTTGAAAAAGCTGACAAAATACATGTTTGACTTTGCGCTCTCTACTAAAACCAGATTAAGGCAGTGTGCCTGACAGTGGACATATAAGGCCTTTGGATTTTATTTTTTTTTTGTATTCTTGACTGAAGTCCCTTAAAGCGCCCGCTCATGTTTGCAGCCCCATCATAACCTTGACCCCGGATGTTGTCAATCTTCAGATTATTTTCTTTCAGTAGAGCCATCACTAGCTTTTCAAGAGCATCTCCAGTTGTTGACTCCACATTACACACCTGAAGGAAGCGCTCCTTGATTTTCATGTTGTGCACATATCTGACAACAAAGGAAACCTGCTCTGTGTGCGACACATCTGTGGTTTCATCCATCATGATAGAAAAGGTTTCACATTCTTGCATTTCTGCTTGGATGACATCTTACTGATGTGGCCAAAGCTTTATTATGTCGTTCTGACTTCTGTTTGAGAGGAGCGAGACGAGAGGTCTTGTTCTAGGTCCCTGTCGCTCTTTTATGGCATCAAGGTGTAATTTAATTACACTGTCATACTTGCTGAACAACTCAACTAACTCTAAGAAGTTTCCTCGATTTTGGCTTAACAAGGTCTCATCATCTCCCCTGAAAGGCATACCCTGTCTTGCCAGGTAAAGAGTGATGTCTATCAAACGAGACAAAATTTCTCTGTTTCTCTCTCTCTCTCTTTGTCTTTTGCAGTTTGTGACACTTGGTCAGCTACTTCAAAAGCTGCCTCCAAGGTTTTTTTTTAAATGAGTTCCACCTCACCATACCACACATGTGAGACTCTAATGCACTGTGCTCTTTAATCCTTTCTAAAGCCGTTCTCCACCGACTGAAACCTGCCGTTTTCCAGGTTTTGCGACTTTTGTACTTTTCATCATTTAAGAAAAGACGGCAGCTGAAACAAAACATGGCATCAGCAGTTGGAGAATACTCTAGCCATGGATTTTTCTCATACCACTTCTTTTGAAACGATCGTCCCTCTTCATTCTTTGGATATGATGACAGTACTGGTTGGCAGGGTCCAATATTATCACACATTTGAATAAAGGCCTCATCATATTGTATGTGGAATTGCACGACATGGGCAGGATCAGTTGGGTGTGCAAATCCAAGTAGGTTTGAGAATGTCCTCTCTATGGCTTCACTGGCTTCACTCTCCTCCTCTCTGGGCTCTGACCCACTCTCTGACTTTCTCACTCCAGTCTCTTTCTCCTGGCTTGTCCTTTCCTCTACATTCTCTCTAGGCTCTGCCTGTGACTCAGTCTTTGCCTCGCTTCCTCCTTCCATCTCCTCATCTGAACTATCACCCTCCACTTGCTGTTTATCTGAGAATAACGCACAATGTAACATCTCATTAATCTATTATTTAATTATCTAGACTTAACAACTTTTGCACCAAGTCCATGATAAAGTAATGATAGAAAATGTTATAGAACCATAACATTGCAACTGTTTTAATTACTGTTTTTATCCTTGAATACCTCTGTGCCCTTTTTAATCCAGCTGGTGAGGGATCCACTGCCTGTAGCAGCCTCACACGGCTCCTTTTGTAGCTGTTTCTTCCTCCTCTCCTTACGAGGCATCTCTGGAATATTTGTTATATTATTAGTATTAGATTGTTTTAAGTGAAATAAAAGCCCTCCAGAAAAGAACAAAAAACTTCCCTAAAACTGTGGACAGAGCTACAGACCCCCTTGTAACACCCTTACCCAGTTAGCTAGCAGTTAATGACCACCACTACTTGTGCAGTTCATAAAAGGACATGTAATGTTTGTCGCGCTGTTGCACAAACAGCACGCTCATTTATTTCAATTTATTTGTTGCTATAGACTATAGTGTGCACTGTACACCCTACTTACTGTTTTGTTGCAGTCAGCACCTTCCAATTAATTTGCCTACTCCAGCTCCGCACTACCCAGCCTGCAGAAAATGCACGTGCACTTTGCGAGCTCGTACCTAAGGATGGGTATCGTTTAGGTTTTATCTGATACCAGTACCAAACCGGTACTTTTGAAACGGTGCCGGTGCTTAAACGGTGCTCGAACCGGTGCTTAAAGAATGGAGAACACAAAATTGGTCCAAAAACCTCTCATGTTTATCTGTTTTTTTGTGAAAAGATAACAATGTTAGCCTTTTCTGAAGCTATATGGTATCACTCTTGGCTGGAAGCAGTGCTTTAACAATGGAAAAAACACAAAATTGGTCCAAAAACCTCTCATGTTTAACTGTTTTCCACTTTTTCTTTGGTCATTTTAGCCTTTTTGGCCAGGGTGAAGGGAGTATCTGCCATCAAACAAGAAGACAGCCGCATGTAACTACGACGGTGTTTGCTAGTTCACCTTACATGCATTAATGTAATAACGTGGTTAGCCTACTCAACGTAAATTACACACGAACAACATGAAGCTACTCACGCAGAGAAGAACGGCTGCTGCTGCCATCATCATCCGTCATCATTTCTGCTACACTGGCAGGGCTAGGGGCCAGGACTCTACTCTTCGGGTTCTTGGGGGATGTTGCTAACTCCGGGTCCGATAACAGGCACCCCACCCGCAGTAGATGTGCTCGGCGTGAGGTCTCGCAGCAAGCTATCAAATACGGTGCAATTCTCGGCTTTTAACAAAATCCTATACATCGCCAGGTGTTTCATCAGATTTGCGGTGTTACCTCCTTTGCACAGTATCACCTTAAAGTACTTGCTGCAGGCTGCTGAGTTTGCATCTTTTGCTGTGAAGTACAGCCAGACTTTGACCACTTTGCCTTGGGCATTTTTAATCTGTAGCTCTGCTCTAAAAGAACGTATGTACCTGGGCCCGCCTACTACACTTGGAAATGTAAAATGATTGGCTAGAATCCAAAGTGTATGACATCTCAGGGGGAAAAAAAAGCACCGAAATAAAGCACCGAAATGTGCGCTGCTTTTCGGTCTGGTTACTACCGTTTATGTCAGAACCACTGGTACCCATCCCTACTCGTACCCGGCTTGTAATGAGCGCGCTCTGCCCTCAAGGGCGACCATTGGTTAATGGTAGTCATGTGACTGATGCAAGCCAGATCCTTTTATTTAGCAAAATTGAGATTAATAGTTACATTTTATTGTTGAGGGGCAAACACAGGGCTCCATACGCACATACACATTAAAAAAAAAAAAAAGCTCAAGAAAGGGGCACTTCAGGCATACTGGAGGAAAGGGGCGGGTGCTCAAGCACGTGCCTGTGATCATATATTATTGATATTTTATCTTTGTTTGTAATGATGCACTTTGATTACTTGGACTGTCCTTGGTGGACTTACTAAGGCAGTTTTAACGTTAATACTGGGTATCTCTGTTCAGTAGATTGATTCAGTGTTGTTATTTTAAATTGTGTACTCTTAATGTATGTCCCAGCTAACCTGTCTCCCACATCACTCTGCCCTCCTCCTCTTGGACCCTTGTTCCTTCATTCTTTGTAAAGCTTCTTCATGTTTCTCCTTTCAGTCAAATTTTGTAAATTAAGAGCACAAAATTACACAATAACTTTTAATAACTTCTATTTCTCTCCTCCAGCTCGTAAAAGGCCATTTCAAGAACTGGATGACAAAGAAGGTAAAGTGGGCCACGTATGCTTGTTTTTACACACATTCAAAGTGGTCCCCTTGGACTGATTTTACATTTACAGTCCTTGTTTTCACTGAGTTCTGTCATTAGTTAGCTAACATACACTGATGCAAATGTATTAGCACCAACCGACCTACCGGTCATAATTTTTTGTACTACACAAAGATCATGATAGTTACCATGGTGGAAATTATCTATAGGCACCAACATGTTTGTGTATCATTCTTTAAACTAGTTTTGTCTGAATAATTGTGTGTATTTTATCTGTAAACTATAACATTAGTCACTTGTGGTGTAAATAACAGCTTTGGGAACATTTCTCACATGGACACATGAAGGATGCTTGTTTCCGATGGACTCCATGCTTAGAAAAGCAGATAAATAGTCAAGTACACCTCCCCACATGCACCACCACCACCAAAAGAAAGAATTTACTTTTCCCAGACTTCCCAGCTTTGCTCACATTTTGTCCTTCTGTTAAAAAAAAATCCCATAGAAAACAAAAGAGAGAATTGTTAATGACAACAGTAACTCAATGTCTGTTGAAGATCCTATGAAATACCATCAGATTGGAGACGAGTCGTTGGTGTAATATTACATCAAATTCATCACTGAGGAGGAAAATAAGGACTTACTAAATGGTTGGGAAAAATAAAAAGAAAGAATATGAAATTGGGAGAGACAAAGTATCAAAAAAATTCTCGATATACTAATCAAAGAACCAAAGCATGGAGGACAGAAGGATGTCCAAACTTGAGCTGTACAGTTTAACAGACACCTAAAATTAGAGTATTTGACAGGGAAAACTCACTGCTACTCTCTGATGTCATGCAGAAGGTCTTTCAGGACATAATGACTATGGTTTATTAAACAAGGTGATTACGATGATGAAGAACAGGTTCATGAGACGAGGTCGCCCAGCCATCACAAACATGATCCACTCACACTGAAGTTTATAATCAGTGAGCAGACACATGTAACAGTCTATATTTGACTTCATCATCAGTCAGTTTATTAGTACTGCACTCTGTGTTACATCACTTTATTATTGTAATATGATGTTATGCTCAGTCTGTTAGCATGAATAGTCTGTGTTTAACTGAAAATATCATAAGGTCCAAACTGAGAAAGATCCGCTGGCTTTAATACCTGTTCATTTCAGCTCAGTGCTGATATCCTGCCATTTATGATTTGACCATATATTATTGCTATTTATCTTTGTTTGTAATGATGCACTTTGATTACGAGGACTGTCCTTCGTTGACTTACTAAGGCAGTTTAAACGTTAATACTGGGTATCTCTGTTCAGTAGAGTGATTCAGTGTTGTTATTTTAAATTGTGTACTCTTAATGTATGTCCCAGCTAACCTGTCTCCCACATCACTCTGCCCTCCTCCTCTTGGACCCTTGTTCCTCCATTCTTTGTAAAGCTTCTTCATGTTTCTCCTTTCAGTCAAATTTTGTAAATTAAGAGCACAACATTACACAGTAACTTTTAATAACTTCTATTTCTCTCTATCTCTAGCACTGGATGACAAAGAAGGTAAAGTGGGCTGCGTATGCTTGTTTTTATACACATTCAAAGTGGTCCCCTTGGACTGATTTTACATTTACAGTCCTTGTTTTCACTGAGTTCTGTCATTAGTTAGCTAACATACACTGATGCAAATGTATTAGCACCAACCGACCTACCGGTCATAATTTTTTGTACAACACAAAGATCATGATAGTTACCACGGTGGAAATGATCTATAGGCACCAACATGCTTGTGTATCATTCTTTAAACTAGTTTTGTCTGAATAATTGTGTGTATTTTATCTGTAAACTATAACATTAGTCAGTTGTGGTGTAAATAACAGCTGTGGGAACATTTCTCACATGAACACATGAAGGATGCTTGTTTCCGAGGGACTCCATGCTCCTATTGGACCCTTGTTCCTTCATTCTTCGCAAAGCTTTCTCATGTTTCTCCTTTCAGTCAGATTTTGTAAATTAAGAGCACAAAATTACACAAAATAACTTTTCTTATTTTTCTTTCTTCCAGTTTTAAAAAAGGTACTCCAGCACTTGAAGTGCAAAAAAGGTAAAGTGGGCCATATATACTTGTTTTTACACACATTCATTAGCATGACAAAAGTGATCCCCTTGGACGGATTTTATATTTACAGTCCTTTTTTTCACTGAGTTCTGACGCTAGTTAGCTAACACATATTAATGCAAGTCTATTACACCCAACCGACTGGTGATGTCATGTTTTGTATAACACACAGATCATGAGAGTTATGATACAGTTACCACGGGAGACATTCTCTATAGAGAGCAACATGTTTGTGTATCATTCTTTAAACTAGTTTTATTTCACTAATTCTGTGTATTTTATCTGTAAACTATAACATTAGTCAGTTGTGGTGTAAATAACTGCTGTGGGAACATTTCTCACATGAAGGGCGCTTGTTTCTGAGGGACACCATGCTTAGTAAAGCAGATCAATACAGGGAGTGCAGAATTATCAGGGAATTTGTATTTTTGAGGAATAATTTTATTATTGAACAACAACCATGTTCTCAATGAACCCAAAAAACTCATTAATATCAAAGCTGAATGTTTTTGGAAGTAGTTTTTAGTTTGTTTTTAGTTTTAGCTATTTTAGGGGGATATCTGTGTGTGCAGGTGACTATTACTGTGCATAATTATTAGGCAACTTAACAAAAAACAAATATATACCCATTTCAATTATTTATTATTACCAGTGAAACCAATATAACATCTCCACATTCACAAATATACATTTCTGACATTCAAAAACAAAACAAAAACAAATCAGCGACCAATATAGCCGCCTTTCTTTGCAAGGACACTCAAAAGCCTGCCATCCATGGATTCTGTCAGTGTTTTGATCTGTTCACCATCAACATTGCGTGCAGCAGCAACCACAGCCTCCCAGACACTGTTCAGAGAGGTGTACTGTTTTCCCTCCTTGTAAATCTCACATTTGATGATGGACCACAGGTTCTCAATGGGGTTCAGATCAGGTGAACAAGGAGGCCATGTCATTAGTTTTTCTTCTTTTATACCCTTTCTTGCCAGCCACGCTGTGCAGTACTTGGACGCGTGTGATGGAGCATTGTCCTGCATGAAAATCATGTTTTTCTTGAAGGATGCAGACTTCTTCCTGTACCACTGCTTGAAGAAGGTGTCTTCCAGAAACTGGCAGTAGGACTGGGAGTTGAGCTTGACTCCATCCTCAACCCGAAAAGGCCCCACAAGCTCATCTTTGATGATACCAGCCCAAACCAGTACTCCACCTCCACCTTGCTGGCGTCTGAGTGGGACTGGAGCTCTCTGCCCTTTACCAATCCAGCCACGGGCCCATCCATCTGGCCCATCAAGACTCACTCTCATTTCATCAGTCCATAAAACCTTAGAAAAGTCAGTCTTGAGATATTTCTTGGCCCAGTCTTGACGTTTCAGCTTGTGTGTCTTGTTCAGTGGTGGTCGTCTTTCAGCCTTTCTTACCTTGGCCATGTCTCTGAGTATTGCACACCTTGTGCTTTTGGGCACTCCAGTGATGTTGCAGCTCTGAAATATGGCCAAACTGGTGGCAAGTGGCATCTTGGCAGCTGCACGCTTGACTTTTCTCAGTTCATGGGCAGTTATTTTGCGCCTTGGTTTTTCCACACGCTTCTTGCGACCCTGTTGACTATTTTAAATGAAACGCTTGATTGTTCGATGATCACGCTTCAGAAGCTTTGCAATTTTAAGACTGCTGCATCCCTCTGCAAGATATCTCACTATTTTTGACTTTTCTGAGCCTGTCAAGTCCTTCTTTTGACCCATTTTGCCAAAGGAAAGGAAGTTGCCTAATAATTATGCACACCTGATATAGGGCGTTGATGTCATTAGACCACACCCCTTCTCATTACAGAGATGCACATCACCTAATATGCTTAATTGGTAGTAGGCTTTCGAGCCTATACAGCTTGGAATAAGACAACATGCATGAAGAGGATGATGTGGACAAAATACTCATTTGCCTAATAATTCTGCACTCCCTGTAGTCAGGTACACCTCCACAAATGCAGCACCACCACCAAAAAAAAAAGAGGACCACCTTCACGTCCATAACCACACTATGTTAGCAGATGAGCTCTGTGCTGTCCCTAAAAACACAGAGAGCCTTTAAAAGCAGCTGATCTGATCTAAGCCTCTGCACCACCAGTCCTGTTACAGTTACTGTGTGTCAGCAAGGAAACAACGTTTTCTCTCCTTAATGACTAAAATGTCATCTCATCATTAGTCTCTCTTCAGTTTTTTGCTTGATTGTTTTAAACAGAAAGGTTTCCCAACTTAACAAGGAAATTCCAAAAAGGTCGAGAAGCAACATGTAGTGAAAAACGTAATTCAGTGTCTGATGATGATCAGACAACCTGTTTGTGGAATATTACAGTGAATTCATCATTGAGGAGGAAAAAAAGATTTTATTAAATGGTTGGGAAAAGAAAAAGAAAGAATATAAAATTGAGACAGATGAAGAAATCAAAGAAATCCTCAATACACTAGTACTAAAACTAAAGTCTGAATAACAGAACAATGTCCAGACTTGAGCTGCACAGTTTAACAGAGAGGTAAAATGAGAATATTTATTAGGGAAACTCACTGCTACTCTCTGATGTCATGATTAGCACACATGCAGAAGACCTTTCAGGACACAGTGATGACTATGGTTGAATTAAACACACTATTCATGATGATGAAGAACATCATGTTGTTATAAAATGTGTACTTTTACTTTATGTCCCAGTTTACCTGTTTCCTTTCAGTCAGATTTTGTAAATTAAGAGCACAAAATTACACAAAGTAACTTTTATTAACTTCTATTTCTCTCCTCCAGATTCTAAAAGGCTCATGTTGCAAGACAAAATCTCAAGCACTGGATGATACAGAAGGTAAAGTACGCCGTATATGCTTGTTTTTACACACATTCATTAGCATGACAAAAGTGATTCCCTTGGACGGATTTTACATTTACAGTCCTTGTTTTCACTGAGTTCTGTCACTAGTTAGCTAACATATACTGATGCAAGTCTATTAGCACCAACAAACCTACCGGTGACCTCGTGCTTTGTATAACACATAGATCATGATAGTTACCACGGTGGAAATTATCTATAGACACCAACATGTTTGTGTATCATTCTTTAAACTAGTTTTGTCTGAATAATTGTGTGTATTTTATCTGTAAACTATAACATTAGTCAGTTGTGGTGTAAATAACAGCTTTGGGAACATTTCTCACATGAACACATGAAGAGCACTTGTTTCTGAGGGACACCATGCTCAGAAATGCAGATAAATAGTCAGGTACACCTCCACACATGCAGCACCACCACCACCACATAAAGAGAGGACCAGCTTCACGTCCATAGCCACACTATGTTAGCAGATGAGCTCTGTGCTGTCCCTAAAACCACAGAGAGTCTTTTAAAGCAGCTGATCTGATCAAAGCCTCTGCACCACCAGTCCTGTCACATTTACTGTGTGTCAGCAAGGAAACAATGTTTTGTCTCCTTAATGAGTAAAACTTCATCTGATCACAATTCTCTTTTCTGTTTTCTGTGGGAGCGTTTTTTAAACAGGAGGACAAAATGAGAACACAACCCTGAAAAAAAACTGGTGAAATATGTCTCTTGCAGATAGTATCAAATATCACGACATTGGAGACGAGCTGGTGGTGGAGTATTACAGGAAACTCATCACTTGATGTTTGGTTGGAAAAAGAAAACGGAAGAATGTAAAATTGAGACAGATGATGAAATCAAAGAAATCCTCCATAAATGAATCAAAAAACTAGCATCAAGAACAGCACGATGTCCAGGCTTGAGCTGCTCAGTTTAACAGAGAGCTAAAATTAGAATATTTATTAGGGAAAGTCACTTCTACTCTTTGATGTCATGGTTAGCACGCATGTAGAAGACCTTTCAGGACGTAGAGATGACTATGCTTGAATTATACACACTGATCATGATGATGAAAATCAGGTCCATGAGACGAGGTGGCCCAGCCATCAGAAACATGATCCACTCACACAGAAGTTCGTAATCAGACATGTGTTACAATTTATATTTGACTAGTACTGCCCTCTGTCTTTGTTACATCACTTTATTATCATAATATGATGTTATCTTCACTCTGTTAGAACAAACAGTTTGTGTTTAACTGAAAACATCACAAGGTCCAAACTGAGATGACCAGCTGGCTTTAATGCCTAATCATCTCAGCTCAGTGCTGATATACTGCCGTTTATGATTTGATCATATATTATTGATTTATTATCTGTGTTTGTAATGATGTACTTTGATTATGAGAACTGTCCTTCATGGACTTACTAAGGCAGTTTGAACATTAATACAGGGTTTCTTCTGCTCAGTAGACTGCTCAGTGTTGTTATCATAAAATGTATTCTTTTACTTTATGTCCTATCTTACCTGTGTCCCACATCACTTGTCCTCCTCTTTGACCTAGTTCTTTCATTCTTTTTAAAGCTACTTCATGTTTTTGTTTCCTTTCAATCACAAAATGACACAAAATAACTTTAATTAAACTCTGTTTCTGTCCTCCATCACTGAGTAAAACTGGTGGTGGTGGTTTAAATGTGGCATTTATCAGTAACGATTTTTAAATCCCCATGGAACTGGAACCACAAAAGCTAGCGCAATAATTTTTTTTTACATATGAAACCGGAGGAGTTGTACTTACATCTTATGCCATCAGCTTGTCCTAGGTCACAGTTTCCTTCCACATATAGCTTTGCAAAAATTGCATAAAAAGTGCTTGCAGCAACAAAAACATAATATTCCAGAAACACGCTTTGCCGATCCGATCAGCTGTTCATAACACTTCCTACATTGAAATAAACGGCAGCACGAACTATCCCATGTCCGCCATTACCTGTTCGAAACCGGAAGTGACGTCATTTTTCCTGAAAATGTAGTTGTTTTACTTGTAGGCCTTATAAGCCTATACTGGTGTTTTTAAAAGTCATGTTTGACTTTATGCTTTTCAGAATAGTTTCTGGGATGCTTAGAACTCAAATTGCGCTTCTTTAAATAGTATAATTTGATGCACATGCTGTTTTCTTTGCAAATTTGCATTATAGGATTGTTTTTCGGTTTTTCTGCAGTATAAAAAAATTGGTGTATCTCAAAAATAAAACTATGAAGACATTCAAAATAAATTTCCTGTTGTTGTAAACTATTTTTTGCAACTTTCTTGTATGTAAAGTTTTGAGGGAAAAACCTCTTAAATTTTTCTAAGTAGAAATATATGTAAAAAGAAACCCAAACACGAGTGTCATTTTTTTTGTAGTTTATTGCACTTTTTTGCAATTTATGTAGTTACTATGGACTTAATGCATACATATTATTACAATTTGGGCTATAACAGTTGTATTGATGTGTAGCAACTTGAAATGCTCCCAAAAATGGCACTACAGCATGTAAAAATATAAAGTAAGCTCTGGCGAACTTGATTCTATGGTAGGTCTTTAAGGGTTAAGAAAATCCTGAGAATCCAAGTAAGAATGACAGCTGCAGACACTGAACTAACACCAAGCACTTTTTAAAGCAGGTGTGGGAACTCCAGGGCTCAGGGGTCGATGGCTGTGTCCCAATTCAGGGTCTGCACGCTTGAAGTACGCACACTACGCGTACTACGTACGGTGCGTACTACAAGTACGGGAAGTGCGGAAGTGAGAGGCTTGTGAAATGGGACGGTCTAGCCTTCGTCGCGCTGTTCAGGTTGCCTAGCAACAATGATACTAACCGCGAGAAATGTTTTATACAGCTTTGTTTGACAGAAATGAAGGAGAAAAAATGTTTTGTTGGTCATTCATTTTTGTCATGACATCACTTTGATTAGTTGAGACCACAGGACTGTAAAACATGATAGTTGGGCTTCATTCCTGTACTGAACAGTCATTTCAAGATTAGTTAGTAAATAACAATTAGCTCATGTTGTTCATGAGACTAAAGTCATCTCACTGTGGTACTGTTAATATAATATGGACAATATTATATGTATTGTCAGATATATATATATATATATATATATATATATATATATACATATACATATGAGCTTGAACTGGTCTGCATGAACTGAAGTGCATGGTCAAACATGCAAGTAGCAGTTAATTATATCTCCTGTCACCTTAAATCTTCACTCAAAGACAAGTATCTCTGACAGTGTATATACAGATGTATTATATATAAGAGACAAATATTGTTCTTTCAATATGTTGGCATTACTAAATTTGGCTCAATGCTTACATATATGTATAAAAAGGAAAATGTATGAGCTGTGATAACTGTTTCTGACAGAATGAAGAGTAGACTGATATATGAAATATTCCTTTATTGGGTGAGAAAATCAGACCATGTCATAACTGCTTTAAGTCATACAGAATAGATATCAGAGCCTTAAACAGGCTGACTTCTGCTAAATGGGTCAAACTGGGCAGAAAGTCTACAAACACATAACATCCTTATAGAATATGATGTAACACTATAGATCAACTTACCTCAGAATATATAAAGCATATAAACAATTACAGCAATATGATGCAACAAACACAGCAGTGCTACTAATCCAAAATACTCAAAGCTTCATAGAACTGAAACAAACATTTATTTTTAGCTCCATTCTGCTGCTGATACATACTTTAGGTTTCTGAATATGAAACTTGTTGCTGCCTTTCATAGTGTGTAACTTGAAGGCCCTGAGTACTTTCTCCCACACTGAAAACACTGGGATGATAACATTATTTGAACATTACCTAATAAGACTGATTCAGGACAGACAATTAGTAATTTTAAACTTTTCTAGCAGTCCTTCACAAACAGGGAACAGTCTGTCTATTCTCTCCATCTGTCAGCTGCTGCTGGCTCTTCCTCCTCCTCTTCCTCACACACTGCTGAGTTTGTCCTGGTGGATCATCAGGGCTGCAAAGCCTCACAGATGATGTGCAGCAGTGGGTCCCTCAGTCTGTCCTCACTCTGGACACTTGCAGTTGTCACACATGGAAATCAAATGTGTGATAAGCTGCAGGATTCAAACACAAGTGTAACTTATAAATACATGTTCATACTTTTATTCCACAATCAGAGAGAAAGAAACAGAGAGAGTGCAGGACAGACAGACAGGTGACAGTCTCAGGTGTATACACTGCTACAAAACAGCACAAGAGAAGGAGGATTTAGTGTTTGTGTTATTACGAAAGTGCTAAACAAGAAGAGTTCCAGATGGTACAGTGGACACATGTGTGACTCCTGTGATTAAAGCATCTTTCTTTCAGCTTAACGAGTGAACCGTCAGCTCGTTCAAACACACGTTAAAGTCCGTTTGGCTCGACACCACCGAACAGAGGCAGCAATATAACATAGCTAACATTAACAGTGCAGTGAATCCTGCTTGTGCCGTCATATTCAGGACTGCAAACCGAGCAGCATCACTGACTTTCAGCTTGTTGTGTTTGTGGATATATGACTGACTTTAATTATCCATAAAATCATCACATTCTCTGTAAGATTAAGGTCGACTATATATATATATTTAGAAGTAGAGACTTTAAAACCAAGTTACCGCTGAAAGTACAAACATCACTAATGTCACATAACTTTGCCGACATGTGGCCAACAGTAATGTTTTAATGTTCTTAAACATTCGCACATAAATAAGTGACATAATATTCAGTACTTACCTTTGACAGTTCACTCTTTGGCCGCTCCCTTCTGCCGTATTTTTTGCGGCAAAATGATCCACACCCACCGCGCTATGGATTGTGGGATATATGGGGAATAATGCAAGCGTGCACCGGACCACGCTTGATATTTGGGGAAATCGACGGCGCATTTGGAGTACGCATTTGAAGTACACTTTGAATTGGGACAGCCGTCGTCGCGTGGCGGTGACGTAATCGCACTTGAAATGCGTACTTCAAGCATGCATACCCTGAATTGGGACACAGCCCGTGTCCTTCAGGTTTTAGATCTCACCCTGGGTCAACACACCTGAATCAAATGATTAGTTCATTACCAGGCCTCTGGAGAACTTCAAGACATGTTTAGGAGGTAATTTAACCATTGAAATCAGCTGTGTTGGATCAAGGACACATCTTAAACCTGCAGGACATTGGCCCTCGAGGCCTAAAGTTCCCCATGCCTGGTTTAAACTCCTAGGACCTGGCGTGCACATATGTGGACATCACATTGTGGGTTGTCTAGACCAAAATACTAAGTTTTGCTCTACAAGGGCCTGATATCCACTTACGAGGACATTATACTGCCACTGTTCTATCGAAATTTAAAGGGAATGTTCTAATATGTGGATTTAATTTTTCTCAGAAATAAAAATCCAGGAAAAAAAAATCATGTAATTCGTTGTTTTTGCATTCATCAGGTCTCAATTTGCCCAAATAGCAAAGGGAAATTAAAAATGCATGCCATGAAAGAGTTCGAGCCTAAATAAGTAAATGGAGAACAGCTGTGTAAAATAATCAGCTGTAATGACTCTGATACAGCTGCAAGTGTCTTTACTGTCGACTTTACTGTGGACTGTTGCTGGATCATGTGAACTCACCTTCATCCCATCAGGAACAGCTGAGTGTCAGAGTCTATGTTGAAAGTCATCTTTTTATCATGTGTGTGCACTGTTTTTGTGTGGAGGGCTGTATTTTGAAATTTCAAACTATCGGTCACTTTAATGACACCCTGATGTTCTCCGCGCAGCCACTAGGTGTCCCCACCTCCCTCTGAGTGTCTGCAGCAACTTAAAACTTTATTGACCATATTCACGAATGTCCGCAGAGGGTCGGATTCAAACTGGATAACAAAGGAAAAATGAAACAAAGAAGAAAACTATAGCAGAAAACAAACCACCACCATGTTTACACTTGCACGTATTACGTAGATTATTTCCATCATAATATAATTTCATATATTTATGTTGATGCATGGTACATACAAAAAATTCCCCAGTGGCCCCTGCGGGTGGTCTATCCTTCAAGTTTGGGTCCTCTACCAGAGGCCTGGGAGCTTGAGGTTCCTGCGCAGTATCTTAGCTGTTCCTAGGACTGCGCTCTTCTGGACAGAGATCACTGATGTTGTTCCCGGGATCTGCTGGAGTCACTCACCTAGTTTGGAAGTCACTTCTCCGATTAACAGAAGAAGAAAACATCAGCAAACAGAAAGATGCTGCAAAAGCACCAAAAACACAACAAAAACTAGAAAAGGTTTCCCAACTTAGAGAAAGAAGCAGAGAAAAAGAATTCAGAAAAAGAAAAGCTGAAAGAAAAAAAAATCCAGAAAGAGTGTTTCTAGGGACACTATATGTGACGGACCAGACGCCGTAGATAACCTTTTTCTAAAAATTGCCAACAGCCAAAGTTAATTTGACAAAGTAAGTAGTGAGTTTTATGTCACTTATTTATGAAGCAATACAAATGTTCCCAATAAGGAAGAGCATGAAAACATAACTCTGGCCTTTCTGAGCGATTACACTGATGGTGGTGTGATCGTTTATTTTGCCAACTACGCTGGTTCTGTTGGTGGTGTTCAGTCAAACTGACGTTTGTTTAAGGAGAAACGAGCTGACGGTTCAGTCAAGTTAAAAAATCGTCAGTTTATTCACAGGAGACAGATTTGGCCAGGGTACTAACTAAATCACACTGGGCTTAAACACAGCTCTCTACTTATTTAGTACTGCTAAAAACACAAAAAGGAAGTACTCCTTCTATTGTGTTGTTGTAAGAGTGTACAAACCTGATCCTGCATGTTTCCCTTCTCTCTTTCCCTCTGATTGTTAAATATACATACAGTTATCACAGCCTGTAAATTTTCTTTTTACACATATATGTAAGCGTTCAGACAGATTTAGTAATGCCAGCATAATAAAAGAACAATATTTGTCTCTTATATATAATACATCTATCACAATCAGAATCAAAATACTTTACTGATTCCTAGGGGAAATTCTTTTTCGTTACAGTGCTCCATTATAAACAAACATTAACAAACCAGACACTTTTCTTTCCAAGCTCCTTAGGCTACGATGACCTGGATGACTGAGAACCTTCACAGACGTATTAACAAAGACAGACAATACACTAACTAAGAATAGCACAATATATACAGGCATATATATACATAAACGTCTTGATGCATTCTCAATCATCCAGGAAAGTAAATCTCCAAAAGTTGAATCTGTTCATCTGGACGTAGCGTTTTGTGGGAGAATGACATCTGGGTGAAAATCAAATCTCAGGACGTCCTACATTTCACAGATCACATTAACTCGGTGGATGTTAGCGTGCTGCCCAACTTTCATCACGCACATATTTATTATTATATATTATTGTTATATGGTCCTAAGTGTGAGTGCATACACTCACAAAATGTTTAGTAACTTCAGATCCCTGCAACAAGCCCAGGTCCAGTTTACTTTAGCGATTTGGACTATTCCATTTCACAGTTGTTAATTTTTTTTCCTTTGCACTGGCCTGTACAGGAGATAATCTATTTGTCGTTTCAGGTTGTAGTATTACACAACATTTTCAGATCTAATAGAAATAAAATAAGTGTTTCATAATTCAGTCGATTTATTGTCTTTATTTATAACTGGCATTATTGTTTCATTCTATTATAGAATCTTACAAGAAAGAGGCAAAATTGTAAAAATCCATTATGCTTTATTAGCTGCTTTGGTGAAAAACAAATCAACAATGCCAAAAAACATATCAAAACAACATAGTGGAAAACAGTTATTCATCACTTGCTTGCTTCAATACAACCCTTGGGCACATATATGTGGGACTTTTCGTGGCTGTTTTGATATCACTCTCTCTCTTAACCGATCAAATCTGGCTGTGGTAGCAGCTTTAAACTCAGTATGACCCAGGTTGATAGAGGGGCTCACCACAGAGGGTGACTGTTCATGTGTGATTGGACAGATTTTTAGGCCTGATGCCATTTCTGACACAACCCCAAAGAGATTTTTTGTCTCCTCCTGAGATTCAGCCGGTGAGCTTCCACTTGGTAGGCAAATGTGTAAATAACTATATTCAGGGGTGTTTTTAGCCCATTTTGGGGGGTGCTTCCCAAAATGAATCAAAGCACCCCCAAAGATTTCTTACTTTTTTGGCTTAAAACAGGACAAAACAGGACATATTAGCTGCATTTAACCTTCAGTTAGCTACTCTTTATATAGTTAGGTAGGAGTCAGACCATGTTTCTTTTTAGCTGAAAAACATTACACCAGGTAACCTGCAGTGTTGAAAACGTGTTTTCCGACGATGTTTGCTACCCTACAATCCTGTTGCTCCCATTGAAATGTATACATATATATATGGTAAAAATAAATAATTGAAATGGGTATATATTTGTTTTTTGTTAAGTTGCCTAATAATTATGCACAGTAATAGTCACCTGCACGCACAGATATCCCCCTAAAATAGCTAAAACTAAAAACAAACTAAAAACTACTTCCAAAAACATTCAGCTTTGATATTAATGAGTTTCTTGGGTTCATTGAGAACATGGTTGTTGTTCAATAATAAAATTATTCCTCAAAAATACAACTTGCCTAATAATTCTGCACTCCCTGTACAGCCTATTTAAAATCTAAAACTTAAAATTCTCCGTAGCCTGCTGTTGTTACCACTGTCCTGTTTTAAATGGAATGAGAGAAGCTGCTTATTTTGTCATATGTGCCAATATTGAAACCAAGGTAGCTAACTGACTGGTGTCCCACAGTGGTTCCCAAACTTTTTTGCTGGGCCCCCCTTGTTTTACAAGAAAAATGTTCGTTCCCCTCCTCGCACGCACGCGCACGCACAAACACATCCTCCAACCACACACACCCATATTTTGCTCCATTGTGATTTACTTCACACCTCAAACATTTAGTAAACAATTAAGCAAATACAAGTAATCTGCAATAAATTACAGGTAGTAAGAAAATAAACTACTAACTCTTTTACGCTACGTCCACACCTACACGGGTATTTTTGAAAACTCAGCTGTTTCTATGCGTTTGGGCTTTTCGTCAACACGTAAACGGCGTTGCGATTCACCGAAAACGGAGATTATTTAAAACTCCTTTTTGCGTTTACATGTGGACGAGGAATACAGAGTTCGTCACGCAACGTCAAAGGTATGTGCCTCTTTTCACGTCACGCTGTGCGCCACGTTATTGTTTACAGGAGATGAATTGCAGAATGGCAGATAGAGACAAAATACTGTTAATCTGACTATCTTCAGGTTTTACACGCTTACATATACACACACAGTTACTGTCCCTCCATTTAGAAAGGCAGAGGCGTCATGGTGTGATTATTTTACGTGTAGTTGTTTTTTTCCTGTGTAATAATATTCAACATTGCTGTCAATACATTTTTCAAAAAATGCCTCTCTGTGCAAAATGGGTTTAAAAACATAAACAGCTGTGGGATACTGTTTGGCCGTGATTTGAACCGGGGGAACAAATTACGGCAGGATCAGCCTGATGTTATTTGTATCCCGCTGTAACTTTACTGCATAAAGAGCTAACATCTCCAAAATGTCAGGAGTAGTTAGTTATTACAAGAAGTGTTTGTGAACTAAAAATCAAGAATGTGGGATACTGTTTGTCCGTGATTTGGAGAGCCCAGCGCTGCTCCCAACTAAGGGAAAACTAATTCTGCAGGGGAGACCTACCTCGGCACTTGTGCAGGTGAAGCCAAAGGGAAGATATGCTTCACCATATTTTCTAGTCTTTGGCTTGGAATTAAGTTGGTTTGGAAACATATTCGGCGATGCTTCATCTCCTGCTTTGCATTTGTGTGGGCGCCCCGTGCTAGCAGTGTCCAAGCGTTGTTTTTTCTTTCTTTTTTTCCCTTTTCATACCGCGCCCCCCCTAGGGGGCGGGCCCCACACTTTGGGAAGGTCTGCATTAACCTTATAACTCCTGTTGTGTGTGTGTGTGTGTGTGTGTACAGAGAGACAGTCAGGTTCATAATGGATATAAGGACGTTTTTTCAAAAAAAGGAGCCACATTCAGGTAAAAGTGTAAGAACAAATGATCCGTCAATAAAGGATAATGTTGGATCAGTGTTTCAGTATTTATATCTTTTATTAAATGTACATGTGGTTTGGTTATTTGCCTTTTGGTTGAAAGTACACTGAGAGAGGACTTTTTATTAGTGATTTCAATAGTGTTTTTTCATATTAATTTCATTTTTTCATCTAATACAATCTATTTGTGTATGATTGTCAGTCCAAAGAGGGAGAGAGGAAAGAGGAGAAAGTACAAGGTCAGGAAGAATCAGGTAAGGAAACAGACAGGGAACAGTGACAGGCACAACACAAACTGTTACACTGCTAGAGAGACTTGTCCACCAAACAGTGATAGATTTGCCAACCTCAAGCTGAGGCGACATAGCTTAAAATATCAGAAAAAATCTGCAGAGCCATATTAGTAGTATCTGCAGTAAAGATGTTTTCATACATTGTACCGTAGGCACAGTTGCCTCCATTTCTATAATTTTAGTAATTAATATTTTGTACATTTGTACATTTGAATGACTCTTCTATTTTTGGAGTGTATTTTTTATGTATCTGTATTATATTATACATACACTTTAAAAGTGAATCACTGTCCAATAAATGCACTCAGTTTACATTTTACTCACTGTGAGCATTACAGCAGATTACACAACACTGACAAAATGTTGGGGAGTCTGTGTAAACAGTGTTTCTGTGATGACCGCAGCTCACTGTCCTGATGCTTCCCTCTGTTACCGTTCTCCCTGTTAAACATGTGCTCTTTGCTGTGTGTGATATTAGCATGACCTTTGCTCCAGTTTGTCACCGGGTCCCATCATGCTCTGCAGCTCTGTGGGTCAAACTGAAAACACTTTGTAGGTGTTGTTTCCTGAGCTGCTGCTTATTCTGCAGCCACAGGATGTGCCGTCCAAGGCTCAGGGAGGGGCAGCCATGTGACCAGTTCAGGTGAGAGAAAGAAGACATAAAAGACGTGCTGTGGAAGAGCCAGATATGAATTATAACTAATGATTAAACACGTAGAGGCCTATTAACACATAGTGAGTGAAGAAGAAACACCCAGTGCATCATGGGAGTCCCCCAGCAGCCTGCACCTATTGGGTGGTTGTTATATGTACAAGATTCAAACTTGTAATTTGAACTAAATAATTTCATGTTTCTATGGTGAACATAATTAAATCATGTAGCATCTGCATGAAATTCAGCAACTTAATTCTTATTCTTGTTGAGATACAGGATACAATCTAGTGAGAGTGGTTCGTTGCCTGGACTCACGAAATTCACAAGATCACATTAGATGTCAAACTGCAGGAAAATTGCTGGAGTTTTAAGAGGCAGACAGCTACACCCACACCACGTGTTTGCTATTGCTATTTATTGTGGTTTAACCTGTCAAGGACAAAAACGTACAGAAAATTCTGCATCAATCATGGCTTTCCTAGTTTTGTTAAGCCCACAGTGACAGCTTGGTGGTGTGATGGTTAGTGCTGTTGCCTCACAGCAAGAAGGACCTGGGTTCAAATCCACAATCTGGCTGGTTTGTAGTGTGTAATTAGAGTTATTGGTGATTCTAAGTTACCCATGAATGTAAGTGCAGATGGTTGTTTGTCTCTATGAAATCATCAACCCCCATATTGGTTCATTAAGCAAGACTAGCAGTAATGGCCTTGCTTAACAAAGTTGTTCAAACAACAAGATTTCATTGTGTTCTCCTGAAGTTTTTAACTTGTGTTGAATGAATTAAAACTTTCACTCTACATACTTAAATAAATCACTTCAAGTCAATGTAAGTATACTACGTTGATCCAAGGTAATCTGATTACATCAAACCGCCAAATGTGTTGGTTTGACATGGTCAAAAATCGGTTATTGTACTTGGTTAAATCACGTAGAAAAAGGTGCCATGATTAAATTGTGTTCATCCAACAACAGAGTTTTTTGAGTGTAACTAAGGGAGGATTCAGGGTCACCTGGTCCAGCCCTAACTATATGCTTTAGCAAAAAGGAAAGTTTTAAGCCTAATCTTGAAAGTAGAGATAGTGTCTGTCTCCCGAATCCAAACTGGAAGCTTGGTCCACAGAAGAGGGGCCTGAAAACTGAAGGCTCTCCCTCCCATTCTACTTTTAAATACTCTAGGAACAACAAGTAGGCCTGCAGAGCGAGAGCGAAGTGCTCTAATAGGGTGATATGGTACTATAACGGGGGTCCCCAACTCCTGGACTCTGGTCCAAATCCAGACCCCAAGAGGATTTTGTCCGGACCACAAAGCAGTTTCTCATTTACCGTGTAGTTGGACATTTTCTTCCTGCTGCCGTGGCTGACCTTTGAACTGGCGCCACATGTAGCTATGCAGGTTAGCATCATGCTGGTCCACTCTCCCAGCCAGCTGTTGGCGGTAATGCACCACCAACTGCCAATAAAACGACAAAGAAGAACAAGCTATGTGGGTATGCGGGTTGATAGGTTACTATGTTGGGAGCTTCCGCTTGCTGAGTGGATGAGTGAGTAAAAGAAGATGGCTTTGTCAAAAATACTTATAAAGTTATAAAGAGTGGAAATCTGAAGAGCTGTTATGAAATCAAACATAAGAACTTCAACCAAAGCTGTGCGCCTGGGTCTGACAGTAGAACAAGAAGAATAAATGAACTGAGGTATGAGTGAGCTGCACGGCTGATAACACAGTCTGTTCCAGCACAACAGCGAGCATACGAGTGTTCACTGTGAGCACGGTGGATTTTAGGAGAACACAAAAAGACTTTCACTGACTGGAAAAAATGATAAAGAGTGAATGGAAGCTGCAGCAGAAACACTTTAGTTTTTAGTTTGGAAGAAAAACCATGTAACACTTTTAGATGGAAACAAACAATGTAAAGTGCAACAATTTGCCTTAACCCTCTGGGGTCCAGGGTATAATTGGCCGTTTTTGACTACTTTTGATTTTACCTCTATATTTCACCTTTAAAATATGTTTTTCTTGCCTTGTTTGGTATCATTATTTTCAGCACAACCTCAAATATCTGAAATTTGAGTTATTTTTTCATTTTGGTATACTATATTAGCACAGTTGATCTAAATTCAGACAAAAAATTCAAAATCCGAGTGGAAAAAAGTTATATTTTTTACTGTAAAACCCACAAACATGTTTAACGAATCATTTTCATAACTTGAAATGCAAATAGAAATTGTACATTTCTAAAAATTATGCACAAGTTTTGCAAACAACAAAGTTATATGGTACTATTTACCTAAAAATGCAGCCAAGGCCTCAGGCGTTTTTTATATAACCATTTAAATCTATTTACAGAACAATCAGGTGTGCTGCATCAAATAAGAAGGCACACAAATTATTTGTGCCAGTCCAAAAAATGTAGTTTGTGTTCAGTATAAGACAGAGGAGAAAACCACAGGCCTGAACCCTGCAGGTCTGACTGCAGGAGGTGCATCAGTCCTGTTTTCCACATGGGAACAGCGTTTACACTGGAATCTGCCTTTGACGGCTTTTTTTGGAGAAAATATGAAATTCAGCAGTCTAACTGACACACAATACAAAACAATAACTACACAACAAACTAACTATAGCCTCCAAACACGCTAAACATCACTAATGTCTCACATATGAAAACTCGCTCTCTCTCTTTCTTTCGCTCGCCCGCTTTCCGTCGCGGGTGTCACTCCTAAAAACTTCCCCTTCTCCCTAAGCAACCAAATGTCACATGTTGCTATATCATTTTTTTTGATTGGCTGACATGGTAAACTCTAACACCAATAGGGAAGGGTGTTTTTTCTTTTCTTTTTCACTCGGAAGCGGAGAGTGTTTGCTAGCGCCGTTTGTAGAAAACACTGTTTTTACCGTTCTTCCCGCTGTAAACACCACTGTTTTGTTGAGAAAAAAACATCGCGTGTATTTTTTATCATAACTCTGGCTTTACGTGGCCTATCGACACAATTTAAAAACTGGTATATAGTTTGAAGTCCACACTTTCGACCCAAGTTGGAATGGAGACTCTGACTCGCTGCATCTTGTAGCTGTGTCGTCTTAAATTGGTCACGTGATTTTGACGCGCCGGCGCGTCCGGCGACCCCAGAGGGTTAAATACAAAAGAAATTAAATCCTTACTAAAACTATAAACATTTGAACCATTTGATACTGAAAAATAAAATTAAATAAACTCAATAAATAATCAAAACGAATTCAAACTGATCAGCAACATTAACTCAGGAGCACCATATATGAAACACTTTAACCTACAAAACAAAAATGAATAAAACAGTTTGTGCTGATTTCTTTCTTTGATCACAATAACAAAGTCAGCATTAATGGCTCCGATGAGCACGTTTGGCAGTGCACAGCTTTTCAAAGCAGGTTTGAAGCAGGATCCTGCAGCTCTCAGCTCCTGCTCAGTGTTTAGCTGGGACCTGGACTTGGTCTGCAGCAGCAGCAGAGAAGCCAGTCTCACAAAGATGAGACTAAAGGAAGAAGAACGCCCACAGCCTTCTGCCCTCAGAGTGGATACTGCTTCTCTACACTCAGCCAGAATCCACTCAGTGTCTGTGATGTGAACTGCAGTCTCAGTGTGGAGTCAGACGTCAATGAACTGGTTCTCCTCTGCAAAGCTGAAACCAGTTGGAGCTGGTGCTTTGAAAGGATCTCTCACCCAGTCATACTGCACTGTAAAATCTAATTAGTTCCCAGAACTCAAAAAAATTATGGAAACTCGTTGCCTCAAAAAAATTGAGTAAAGCTTAGCTAAAAATGACTAAGTTAGGACAACTTATTTATTTTGAGTACTCTGTACAGCCGTGTTAGTTCCCAGAACTCAAAAAAATTATGGAAACTCGTTGCCTCAAAAAAACTAAGTAAAGCTTACTTAGGATGACTGTCAGGACAACTTATACATTGCAAGTCTGCAGTATTAAGAATAACTTGATATTTCTGACTGTACAATACTAATTGTTTACCTACTGACAAACATTTCAAGTTCAACTAAATGAAAAAACAATTTGTGGTAACCTGAATATGATTAAAAATAATTAACAACAATTTTTGTAATGATGTTAAAATGAGCCCAACTTTTATTTTCAAACACAACAAAGTATAACAGCCAACATACTGGACACTGTTCTGCTGAACAACAAACAATTATATTGCCATCACTGTTATAATCTTACAATGAAACAAAGTCTCAGATGTAATTATTCTGAAAATAAGTTTAGGCCTACCACAAGTTTGTTTTGTACTTACATTACTTATATAATCAAAATAAAATATTTATTGTTCTGTCACAAGTGCAGTCTCTAATTTAAACAACACATTTGTTTTCCATTCCAACACATGAGCTGGAATGTTGTAATATTTTAAGGATGGCTTGTTTCCAGTCCAGGCATTACTGCCTGAATGACTGTCATGGATCGAGGTGATCCAAATGTAGGTGCAGAAGAAAGTCTTTAACTTCCCTTCAGTACAGTGGAAGTGGATGTGGGTTGGAGATGCAATGAGCTTGAACCTGCAGGCGACCATCTTCACTGACCACACCATCTGTGATGGAGGACTCATCTCTCCTGTTGTCCTGCAAGCAAACAATCATATTTTTTGGAACATGAACTTAATTGCTTTCTTAAAACATTTTTTTCTGCATTTGGTATAGAACAGACTCCAATTTAGACAATCTCAGGCTCCCTCCCCACCGGAGAGGTGACATTCAATGTCCCAAATTGTCAGTCTGGATAGCCCTGACCACCACCCGACACACAATAATGTCATGAAAGCATTATTTTAAAAAGGGCTATGCAAACATGGCCAGTAACTTTCATTCTAATGATGTGCAAAATGATTTTGGGCACAAAACAAATTTTGCTGTTAGAAAACTTGCAGACTTCACTATATACAGTGTAGACCCTCTAAACTAAGTGATGTGATCTTTCAAGAAATGCAGACCAAACTGTTGTTGTTTGTTTACTTACACAGCATGTCTTGTAGAGTTAACTGGAGTCACAGCAACAGCATAGTGCAGTCATATCTCAAGTCTAATAACAGAAGACAGGAAAAGATCAGTAAAGAAACAACTTCCCCAAACCAAAGCACAAACAAAACAATAAGTAAAACAGGCTGATCTAAAGTATGATTAAAGTTCAGCCTGATTAATATAAATGTCACTGACAGTTGCTAATATATTGGAAAACCAAAATACTTACTGATGTCTTTCTGTCCAACAGCAGGAGTGCTGGTCCCGAGCCTCAAAGACAGTATAAAGCAAGCAGAGGGAGAAAAAACAGAACATTTTTCAGAAACTGATTTGATCTTTAATGGCTGTGCAATCATTGTAACAGAGTTTGCTTGTGTTGTTAAATAAAGGCTAGATTTGACATTAGTAGATGCCACAGATGTTCAAAAGCATGAAAAAATAGACGTCTCCGAAAAAGCGTCGGAGCATTTTTGCAAATATGTGATGTCTCGATAAATCGAGCAGATACTTGAACTTTACACAGCTACATTCTCGCCTGAAAATATCTTAAAAGTTTATTTTGTGACCCAGAAAAAGTAATAAGTTTTCAGCGCGCTCCTCCGCCATTGCCGCGCTTACAAATACGCACAGGCTCCGACAACCGTGGCCGACAAATGCGATCCTCCTTTTCCGCAGACTACCCTTTCTGGGTCACAAAATAACCCTTTAAGATATTTTCAGGCGAGAATGTAGCTGTGTAAAGTTCAAGTATCTACTTAATTTATCAAAATATCACATATTTGCAAAAGTGCTTCCACGTTTTCGGAGAGCTCTGTTATCCACCCCCCCACACCTACCCCACCCCTAACGGCTGCACCTCCCGAAGAATTTTGTCTGGGCTCTTATCTCACTTATTTATTTCAAACGATCAACAGAAAATTTCACCGACATAGTTTTATGTAAGGTTTTTAAGGCTGTGGTGTTAATTTTTAAGTAACATGAGCCCAGCGGCAGCAGCAACGCTAGGCTAACACTAACTAGCTAGCAAGATTATAAACCTGGTGCTAAACTAAGAGAAGCCACAAATCAGTTTGAATAAGAGTAAACATTTACTCACCAAGTCAGTGTATCAGGTATAGATCCACAGCAATGACAACAATAATATCTTGAGCTGACGCTTCTCCAGGTTTGCTCAACATATTCCATAAAGAATGCACCGTGAACATGCAGACTGATCCGAGAGGGAGGAGGACGGTAGTCACGTGGCATTTTCAAAACACATCTTTCATCCTTCCGCTCTGAGAAGCAAAACTTCCAGCTTACTTAGTTTTTCTAAGTTAAGACAACTCAAATTAATCGAGTTTATCAGCGTTTTCGCATAAAAAGTACTGGTAGCTTATTTAAATTGAGTTCTAATAACAAATTGATAAAAATTAAGTTCAGCCTATTTAATATTTTTAATTAAACACAATATTACATTTTACAGTGTGGGAACTGTTTTCATGGAAGCACTTTTTAAAGTATCCCATCAGTGATGAAATATGCTGCTTGATATATGGAGTCACTGAGGCGGCATCATCATCAGTAGTGTCAACAAATTCATGCAGGTTCTCCAATGAATCTGTGTTTCCTTCATCGAGTCTCCTGCCCCTGCAAGCTTTCCAGTGAAGGAGCTGATCTTGTGACCTGAGGGAGGTTTTTATCTTTCCCTTGAAGCTGTAGATTTACTTCATTTAGCTTTCCAAACATATCACTCAGGTAGGCCAGTTTTGCCAGGAAGCTCTCATCACTAACTTTATACTTGTGCTCCTGCTCCAAAAACATCTTATCTGCTCTCTGAGCTCAAAAACTCGGGACAAGACTTTTCCTGGTGACAGCCGCCTCGCTTCACTGTGAAACAGCACAGCTTGATGTTCGGCTCCATCTCCTCACAGACAGCAGAGAACACTCTTATTTTTAGTGGTCTGATCTTTATAAAACAGACTACACCAATAATTTCAGTCAAAACCTCACTGAATTCAGAGGAAAGCTGCGCTCAGTGTGAAAACTCTCCAGCAGAGGGCGCTGTTAAGTCCTTATTGTAACACAGTTACTGTGTGCAGTTATACTTCATACGTAATCTGCACTTATTTCAATCAGACATGCTGTCAGTAAATGATTGGTTTCTATTGATTCTACTTCCTGTTGACTAGTTTGATGACAGTGAAACAATCACAGCTGATTGTGTGATGATGTAAACTGTCACTGTTACATTCAGTGTGTGTGACATCATGTTAGTGCAGGCTGATAACAGCCTGGTTATGATGCTGTTAGAAACACATGAACGTGTCCATAGATCAGTGTGTGTTTAACATGAGAGCTTCAGCCCTGCTGATGTGTTCAATAAAGACATGCAGGAAAACTGATGAGACTCTGAAATAACTCTTTATATTTATAATGTAACTCTGCATCAAAAGAACAACAAAGGATCCCAGACAGGTTTATGTCAACAAAGACGATTCTGATGTTTCTGTGTTTCTAACAGTTTGACATTATTAGTAAACAGACTGCAGTGAACAGGATTTATAAAGAGCTTATATATAAAGATATGACAGCTGTTTGTTTATCACTCTGTGTTTGGACCTGATCAGTCCAGCTGTTTACTTGAAATATGTTCATTTACCTGCTCTGTTATATTTATGTTCTTGTCTCTGTTGAAAAACATATTTTTAATGTCCCTCAGATTTTTCTCCCAGATGAATAAATATAAAAATGACACAAACTGACTGCAGCTACTTTTTGTCCTTTCTGTCAGAAACCTTCATGTGACTCATGAGAGACACGTTTCAGCTGTTTGTGACAGATCAGAGGCCAACAAGTCATTTATAACACTTTCCATCATTGTTTAGCACAAACACATGTTGACACAGCAGGGGGCCGCAGTGAGAGTCAGAGCCAGGAGATAAAAACTCCTGTTTGACCACAGCCTCAGTTTGTTCCTGCAAACACTTCCTGTTGTTGACTGGGTGGAGTCAGGAAGCCAGCGAGGCCCTGCAGGACTGAGACTGCAGACTGGGACGTGCTCTGTGATGGAGATCAACAGCATCACTGACTGTTTCTGTGAGGACACCATCATCCCAGCAGGGCTGTTTCCCAACAACAAGCCTGGACCATCAGAGACCTGAAGCTGCTGCTGAATGAAAGAAGAGGATCTTCAGGTCTGGAACAAGGACGAGCTGAGAGTGTTAATAACGTTACTAATGTTCAGCTACACTTTACTAGGTCACATCTGTGACACACGTCACTTAAATAAAGAAGGAAATATTGGCTCTGTTTTATCTGCTGGGCCCAAAAGTGACTCCCCGTATTTAAACTGCTATGAATAACTTGTTGGTCTATAATATGTGAAACATGTGTCAAATGTCTCCATCATGAAAGATATCAGGTCATCTTAAGCCACAAAAACATTCCTATCATGAGGTAGAAGCTGGAATCAGTTTGTTGCAGAGGGACGTTTATATATCCCATATTTATCCAGTTAAAGTCACATTGAAATTCAAAAATGTCTTTTCAAGAGTCGTCTGTCCAAGAGGAGCAGAAACTGCAACAAATATAACAACAGTTATTTAAGGCTGTTTTAAATGGCCACAAAGGCAAGGCAAGGCAATTTTATTTGTATAGCACACTTTCAGCACAAGGCAATTCAAGGTGCTTTACATGATTAAAAGAAAACACAAAACATAAAACACTATAAGAGTAAAATACAAGAAAACTTTCACAAGAAAGCATTTACAATAAAACAATAATCAAGACAATAATTTATATGAAGATATTAAAACAAACAAGTAGAGAGCCATAATAGGATCAGTTACTCATAAGCAAGTCTAAATAAGTAAGTTTTAATTTTAGACTTAAAAGAGTTCAATGTTTCTGCAGCTTTGTATTCTCCCGGTATTGTATTCCAGATATGAGGAGCATAGAAACTAAAAGCTGCTTCTCCATGTTTAGTTCTGGTTCTAGGGACGGTCAATAAACGAGAGCTGGAGGACCTAACTGATCTGAAGGGTTTGTACCATGATAGCAGATCCCTAATGTACTCTGGTGCTAACCCATTCAAGGATTTATAAACTAATAAAAGCACTTTAAAGTCTATTCTCTGAGCTACAGGGAGCCAGTGTAATGACTTTAGAACTGGGGTAATGTGCTCTATTTTCTTAGTTCTAGTAAGAACACGAGCAGCAGCGTTCTGGATCAGTTGTGTAATTGATTTTTTTGGTAAACCTGTCATGATACTATTACAGTAATCAAGGCGGCTAGAGATAAATGCATGGATGAGTTTCTCTAGGTCTCCTTGTGTCATCAGTCCTTTAATCCTAGAAATGTTCCTCAAGTGATAGAATGCTGACTTTGTTATAGCTTTTATGTGGCCCTGGAGGTTCAGGTCTGAGTCCATTATTACACCTAAATTTCTGGCCTGGTCAGTAGTTTCTAGTTGGGCCAGTTTGAGCTGATTACTGATATTTAATCGATCTCTTTTGGGTCCAAAGATAAGTACTTCAGTTTTGTTATTGTTCAGTTGAAGGAAATTATGAGACATCCAGTTGTTAATTTGCTCAATGCATTTATTAAGGGTTTGGGTAGGTTCAACATCACCTGGTGACATTGAAATATAAAGTTGAGTATCGTCTGCATAATTGTGGTAGTTAATATTATAGGTGGTTATAATCTGGCTTAACGGGAGCATGTAAATGCTAAATAAGAGGGGCCCTAGGATGGAACCCTGGGGGACCCCACATGTGATTTCTATATTTTGTGATGAAAATTGGCTAATTGACACATAGAAGTTCCTGTTCTTAAGGTAGGACTTGAACCAGTTGAGTGCTGTACCAGAGAGTCCGGCCCAGCTCTCTAGACGTTCCAGTAATATATCATGATCAACGGTGTCGAACGCCGCACTAAGGTCCAGTAGTACCAATACTGTGGATTTCCCATGGTCAGTATTTATACGGATGTCATTAAACACTTTGACAAGGGCTGTCTCGGTGCTGTGGTGCCTACGAAAACCAGACTGATAAATATCAAAACGGTTGTTCTTTGTGAGGAAGCTGTTTAACTGCTGGAAAACAGCTTTTTCAATAACTTTACCAATAAATGGAAGATTAGAGATTGGTCTGTAGTTTTGCATTAATGTGCTGTCTAGATTCTTTTTCTTTAATATTGGCTTGATAACTGCTGTTTTTTTTTTTTTGTCTGTCCCATTTGGTTCTTTAGCCGTCAGAATTGTTGTCTGAAGACCAACGAGGATACCAAATGGATTTATTTCGCCAAATGGATCATCATGGCATTGCCGTATTGGTCCATTTGATCAAACTTTGTTGTTATTATTTATTTTATTTTCAGTTGTTACAGATGGGACAGACATGACTGGGGGATAGGAAAGGGAGAAAGAAAGAGAGGAAGGAAAAGAAAAACAGAAGGGAAAAGGGACAGTGAGAAAGGGCACTTACAAAGACAAAGAGAAAGAAAAAAAAATCTCCTGGATCACCTGTTGAGAGAAAAAGAAGAGAAAACAAGCAAAAAAACCCAAAACAAAGCAACATACTAAACACAACACCATCACGTTAATCTAGCTAAGTGTGAACAGCAGTAAATACTAAATATTGAATGTTGTTGTGCAGCACGCAGAGGACAGACAGCGCACAATGTGCTTTGAAGTAGCAGCTAAGAAAGGTGTAGTTTATGTCTCACGAACAGTGAACACCCGTGTGCACACCTGTGTGGATCAGCGCTTGTATACAAAAAAGGTTTCCCCATGTAACGGTCTGCTAGAGGGTGTGGAGGGCCATAGCCCCGTCCCCAGGGCATGAAGCAGGCATGGAGGAGATCCAGGCTCCAGACATCCAGAGGCCCCAGAGTGCGAGAGCCCAAGGAGTACCACCGGAGGGGCATCCGTGGCACCCTCCTGGGAAGGGCTGAGGAGATCCCTGACGAGGGGTCACCCAGTAGCCACGGGCAGAAGCCAGAGGGGCTGCACTGGCGTGCCCGCCGGCTCTGCCGGCAGCCAGCTGTGCCAGAGTGAACCGAGCCGCAGGTCCCGAGGCCGGAGGCTCGAGGGCCCCCTTTGCCCCGGAAGAGGCCTGACCGAGCGACAGGCACCAGGCCCCGCCAAGTAGCCACCGGGAGTGAGCTGGTGCATACCTGAGCGCCCAGCCCGGACACCAAGAACCACCAATGCACCAACCCCTGAGGGGCATCAGTTACCGGCAGGGAGTGTGGTGAGGGGAGATAGGCCTCCACACTTTGGAGGGCCTGGGAGTACCCAGGGAGGTGGAGTCTAAGACCCGACCTGACATATAGACACAGACAAACAGGCACACACAGACATAAACATGCTTTCCCACCCTCATGCACACATATACAAACACTCAGCACTCACCCAACGTAGGGATAGACATACATGGACATGTACACACAATCATACTCCCCAAACATACTCTATACCCTGGGTCCAGGTACCCTCGCCCCCAGAGGGGAAACGGCACCAGACCCAAGAGATGTGACCCTTTCCCCGGGGTGGAGGCAAGCAGACCGCCCCAGGTTCCGCAGCAGCAGGAGGCCAATCGGACAGCCAACACCTCCTCCCAGCTCCCGCCCGATGGCTAGTAGAGAACGGGGGGGGGTGTGAAGACCCCATACCTCCCTCCTCCCGCTCATGTGTAGTGTTGCTGCGTGTTGTTCTAAAGTGCATTTAAAACAAGGGAGGGCATGGTGCTGCTGCCAGAGAGCAGCAGGTGTTAGCACGGCCCCTCCCGAGAACCATCAATGTCTACATGGATTTAAAATTGAGAGGTGGGCACCGGCGCCAGAGGTAGGGTTGAATACACAGACCGTCCTCTGGATGCCGTTAACGTGGTCACCCTCAAGGCCCTATATATATATGTGTGTGTGTGTGTTATGAGAGTGTGAATAATGTGGATGTCTAAGTTGTGGAATAAAATTGAGGCACAGGTGGCCAGAAGGGGACAGAGGGGGGGGAATGGCTCCCCTGCACCCTGGTGACACACCCGCACCCCAAGGCCCTACCTGTGTGGGTGGGTGTGGTGGAGTGGGAAGAGGAGGCAGCCGGGATGGGAGGAAAAGAAGGGAGGGCAAGATGCCCCTCCTTAGGGCCAACTCCCCGCTGACCCCAGTAGGCACCCTCGTCCTCTGGTACCCACCAAGGCAAGGGAGCCCAGGCCCATCCAGACCGGGGCCCTACGGCAGCAGCACCGCCAAGCCCCACAGGACCTGGGGAAGCCCACCCTACCCCACCGCAGAGGAAACTGTACCCACCCCAACATTCAATCATCTCCAGACTACACAAGACAACAGACACCCAGGTTAGGTTTATTCTCCACCTCTCCTATGTCTCTCCCCACCTGCAGAGTGGACTTCTGCAAGGATGGAACAACCTCCCTGCCAGTTGAAGAGTCCCCAGTTGGGCCGATGCACCAGAGGCCCCCTGCGCCAGGGCTGAGCCCCGTGCACCCACCGCCCACAACCTCGGCGACATACCGGCGAGGACCGAAGCCCCAAGGCCCAGCCAGAGCCCCATCACGGAGGCGAAGCACCCCGAACCCCAAGCCCCCACGCGTGTCCCGGATCCACTCAGGGGCAGCAAGGCTACCAGGCCAGTAACCTCACGTCCGCCAGTACAGACCATCCCCAGCCCCGCTGCACGCAGCCACGAGGAGGACACCCTCTAAGAGCGACCAGAGCCACTAACCAGGTTATGACCACAACCCCGGGTTGAGCCCTCCAGGGATAACGTCTCTAGGGGTTCTCCTGGCGCCCTAAGCCCGTCCCAACCTCCATATCAACCACAATAGCGAAGGCGGGACCAAACCACGACCCCCACCCCGCTAGGTGATGAAGCCGATCAAAGGAGCCCAAAGGATTGATCAAATGTGGTGGCAGAGGCTGTATCAAGACTAATGTGATCTATTAGATGGTTTTATATTGATTAGAATTAAGATTATTTTTATTTTTCCAGTTAAGGAGGACCGTTTTCTTGGCAATGCATAGGGCTGTAAAAACAATGTGGGCTGTGTTTATTTCTGCAGTGACCTCATCCAAGTTGCTCAGCAAGCATACTAAAGGGAGGCTGGAATGTTACATTTCAGACACTTTGATAAGTCTTCACATATCTCACGCCAAAACTTCTGCACTGGTGGACAGAACCAAAGGGCGTGGATGTAATTGTCTGGTGTATTGCCTTGACAGTGTGAGCAGTTGTTGGAAGATGTAAAGCCCATCTTGAACATCCGATGACCAGTATAGTGCACTCTATGTAGTAATTTGTATTGTATTAATTGCAGACTGGGATTTTTAATCAATTTAAAGGTTTTAAGCATACCTGAGACCAGAAGTTTTGGTCTAAGCTTACTGATAAATCTGCTTCCCACTTTGCAATAGGAAGGATATTGATTCATCTATTTTAGAAAGTGTTCTGTATATTTTAGATAATAATTTGGGGATTTAAGAGTAAGAAAGTGTACCGCACTTGGTGGTGTTTGTAATTCAGCTTGACTGAGGTAAAATTTCTTTTTACTATGGATTTAATTTGTTGATATTCTAAAAATCTTTTCTTGTTGATCCCATATTGTGCAACTAGTCTGTCAAATGGAATAAATTCTGTTCCCTCTAATATATGTTCTAAGTATTTAATTCCTTTACAACTCCATTCTGGAAAATTAATCATATTATTGTTTTGTAATATGTCAGGGTTATTCCAGATAGGTGTACGTTTGCATGGGATTAATGAAGACTCTGTCATTTTTAGAAACTCCCACCATGCTGTCAGAGAAGAGCTGATGTTGATGCTTTTAAAGCATTCATGTCTTTTGATGTTTGAGCTGATAAATAGTAGGTCTGAAATCTCTAGATTATTACATAGTGCCTGTTCTACATCTAGCCAAGGTTCATCTAAGAAGGTGTGTTTAAACCATCTAGAGATGAACTGAAGCCTGTTGGCTAAAAAATAGTGATTAAAGTTAGGCAGATCTAATCCTCCTTTATCCTTGGTCCTTTGTAATGTTTTTAAGCTGATACGTGGGGTTTGTCTTTCCAAAGGAATTTAGAAATACATGAGTCTAGAGATCTGAACCAATCTTGTGATGGCTTATTTGGGATCATTGAAAACAAATAATTTATTTTTGGCAAGACCATCATTTTTATAGCGGCGACCCTTCCCATGAGTGATATGGGTAAAGATTTCCATCTAGCCAGATCACTTTCTACTGTCTTTAAAAGCGGGATGTGGTTTAATTTAGTTAATTCTGAAAGCTTACGAGAGACATTAATACCTAAATATTTTATATTTCCAGATTGCAGTGGTGTAGGAGAAGAATTATGGAAGGAGCAATTAATCGGAAGAACTGTAGATTTTGACCAGTTAATTGAATAATCTGAGACTCTTGAGAAAGAATTTATCAATGCAATCACCCCAGAGATATTGGTTTGTGAGTTTTGGAGAAAAAGTAACACATTATCCGCATAAAGGCTGATTTTATGTTCTACATTCTTACATTTTATAACTGCTGTTTTTAAGGCTTTGGGAAAGACACGTGATAGGATGGATGCGTTGACTACTTGGATCAGATCCTCCCTGATCGCTGGGAGGACCTTTTTAAGAAAACCTGTCGGTAATATTTCCAAGCAGCAGGTGGCAGAGCTTAGATTCTTAATAATTTTATCGAGGCTTGATTGATTTATTGTTTGAAAGTGAGTCATTTTCTCTGCATAAGTGCTAATTGGGCTTAACGTCGGGATTTCCAAGATCTTTTTAGTAAAGAAGTTGGCAAATTCATTGCAGGCCCTGGTGGAGCTTAGTTCAGGGGCTATTGCCACTGGAGGAAAAGTTAATCTCTCCACTGTAGCAAATAATGTCCTAGCATTATTGTTGTTTCTGTGAATAAGCTCAGAGAAAAATGACTCCCTTGCATCCTTCAGGGCTAGTTGATACTTTTCCAGCCTCTCTTTATATGTCTCGCAGTGAACCTGAAGTCGGGTTTTCCGCCATTTTCTCTCAGCACGCCGGCACTCTTGTCAAGAGCATTTTGTTTCAGTAAGTAAGGAAAGAGACAACAAGCTTGTTTAAGGCATGTACATGGGTGAGAGCTCTGAGTGAGACTCACACCCAACTGTAGTCCGCCTTCTTTATTTATACACTCAATGTATAGTTTACACAATGTATAGTTTCATAACTCTGTTAAGGGTAAAGGCGTGCTTCCCCTTTCGACAACTCTACTGCACGTCTTCGCCCTCATGCATATGGCATAATCTTCTCGTTTCAAGTTCCTTAGGCGTTTCCTGTTTTTCTCTAAAAGTAGTTGAAACAGATTTCACAAGCGGTTACACAAAAGTGGTTATTTTCCACTGCAGCAGTATGTATGCTAAAGACGTAAAACATAGACTTTATAAAAAGGTATAATAAAACAGTAAAATCTCTTAACAACTCTCTTTTTTCATTACATACCAGTGGATCACTTCTCCACGGAGATTTCTTTTTACTAGAGACAGTTTTAACCTTGAATGGTGCAATCTTATCCATCATGTCTAAGATTTTGGATAGAAAATCATCTGTCAGTTTGTTTACTGAATGTGTGTTGGTGGATGTCGGTGATTTAAATAAGGTAGAAGTGTACATCAGTTTAAAATATTCAGCTGAGTTTTCTTTAAGGAAGCGTTTTTTAACAGTGATCTTACTTTGATTAGGCATATTGGCTAAGATATTGCTATCAAATGAAATGCAGAGATGATCAGATAATGCAATATCAGTAACAGCAATGTTAGAGATATTTAAATCTTTGCTAATAAGTAAATCCAGAGTGTGTCCTTGATTATGCGTTGGCTCACTAATGTGCTGGATTAGATCAAAGTTATGGAGGACATCATTTAATGCTTTTGTTCCGCTATCTTGAGGCTTGTCAGTATGAATGTTAAAATCTCCCACAATTGCTGTCTGGTCATAGTCTAGACATATTGCAGAGAAAAGGTCATTGAAATCATTAAAAAAGTTTGTATTAGATTTTGGTGGTTTATATATGTTTAGAAATAAAACTTTGTTTGGTTCATTTATTTCAGTAGCTAAATATTCAAAGGTGCTGAATTCACCTAGAGATACCTTTTTAAAGTTTAGTGATTGGTGAAAGATTACAGCAAGACCACCACCTCTTTTGTTTTTTCTGATTTTTCTGATCACTAATGAAGTGATAATCAGTTGGGCAAGTCTCTATTAATACAGTTTGTTCTGAATTTCCATCTAACCAAGTTTCTGAAAGAAAGAAAACATGTATATCATGTGTAATGATGTAATCATTGATTAGGAGAGACTTCCCGGATAGAGATCTAATATTTAGTGCAGCAGCTTTAATATTCCTTTCAGTGATTGAGAGATTATTTTTGCACAGTATTATGTTCAGATTCTGTACTGTTCGATTATAAGTACTTTTAGTGTGTAAGGATCTGTTGCTTATAATAACTGGTACTTTGCTTTCAGTATATGAATGAGAGTGACCGGACACATTTTGGTGGGAATGATGCAGATTGGTTATAATGCAGCTGCTTCAGAGGAACAAAGATGAAAAACTGTTTTTATTTCATGTATAACACCTTTCAATAATGTCTAAAGTCTATTGACCAGTATAAGTAAAGACATCACACACACACACATGGAAACACTGAAACCTGTTTTTGGTGCAGCAGCGGTCCCAGCTGCTCGCCTTTATCTAGACTGGGTCGGCTGCTTATCTCAATATAAGAACGACTAGTCATGCAACACATCAAGACTGTCCTGCCCCCCTCCCTGGATCCCTTCCAGTTTGCGTATCGGCCCAACCGCTCAACCGATGATGCCATCTCCACTGCACTCCACTCAGCACTCACACACCTGGAAAAAAAAGACTCATATGTTCGAATGCTGTTCATAGATTTCAGTTCAGCATTCAACACTATAATCCCCCAACAGCTCACTCAAAAACTGGTCCAGTTGGGGCTCAACACCTCTCTGTGCAACTGGCTGTTGGATTTCCTCACCGGAAGACCTCAAGCAGTGCGGGTCGGCAGTAATACATCCAGCACCATCATTTTAAACACGGGGCCCCCCATGGACGTGTGCTGAGCCCCTCCTCTTCACTCTGCTGACCCATGACTGCACTCCATCATACAGCTCCAACCTCTTCATCAAGTTTGCGGACGACACAACGGTGGTGGGTCTCATTAGCAACAGGGATGAGACCGACTACAGAAGTGAGGTGAGTCGCCTGGCCACGTGGTGTGTTGACAACAATCTCTCTCTGAATGTGGAGAAGACGAAGGAGATTGTTGTGGACTTCAGGAGAATGCACACCCAACATGCTCCTCTGACCATTGACGGAGCGTCTGTGGAGAGTGAGCAGCACCAAGTTCTTGGGTGTGCACATCACAGAGGATCTCTCCTGGACGTACAACACCACAGCACTGGCCAAGAAATCACAGCAGCGTCTCTTCTTTCTCCGCAAACTAAGAAGAGCAGGAGCACCAGCCCCATCATGTACACTTTCTACAGAGGCACCATCGAGAGCATCCTGTCAAGCTGCATCACTGTGTGGTTTGGAGCCTGCAATGCGTCCTGTCATAGAACCCTCCAACGCATAGTGAGAGCTGCAGAGAGGATCATTGGTGTCTCTCTCCCTCCCTCCAGGACATTTACAGCACCCGTCTCACTAAAAAGCCCTTTGCATAGCGGCTGATCCACGCACCCAATGCAAAGCTTCTTCAAGCTGCTGCCGTCAGGGAGGAGACTGCGGAGTCTCCAGGCCAGGACCAGCAGACTGAAGGACAGCTTCATCCATCAGGCTGTCAGGAAGCTTAACTCCTCCCGATTCTGCCCCTCTCCCTCTCTCCTCCACGGTCTCACTGAACTCTGTCACACACACACACACACACACACACTCTCTGACTCACTCACTGGCCTGCACCAGTTATTAGTCACTTTGTGGAGCATTGGACTGCCACTACCTCATAAGACTTTGTTGTTACACTATCTCCTACTGTACATTACTAAATCTCCATTTGCACTATTTGCCTATTTGCACTACTTTGCCTGGTTTACACTCAATGTCATTTACCCTTACTTGAATATTGTATATTGTATATTGTATAGCTTTTTTTGTTATACGTAAAATTGTATTGTATTTATTTAAATTTTTACTTTCTAATTACTTTACTTGCATTTTTTAATCACTCTCTTATATTTAAATGTTCATTTGTTATTTCATCTAGGGTTTGAGAGTAACGAAATTTCTATTCTCTGTATGTCCTGTACATGTGGCAGAATTGACAAATAAAGCTGACTTTGACTTTGACTTTGACTTTGAATATAATCAATGTTTAAAGTTCTCAGTGTTTCTGTGTTGCTTCGTATAGGATCTCCCAGCATCATCACTGTGCTGTCCAATCATTGTGTGCTAGGTTACCCTTATAGTGCAATGTGTGTTTGCACAAAGAGAAGCATGTGTGTCAAATATAAATAAGCACAGAACAGAAAAAGCTGCCAGTTTCTTCTGTTTAGAGTCAAGTTAGTGTTTTGTGTCTTTGTTTGAGGCCTAATGTCAAGCAGAGGTGTGTGTAACTGGACTGCTCTGTTATATGTGTGAAATGTGTGCTTCTCTTCAGCATCATCTTCATCACTGCTGATTCCTTTGTGTCATCATGTGTTGAGAAGAGAGAACAGTTATAACGGAGGAGCAAAAGGAAGCCCTGAAATCTGCATCCAACAAGGAAGTGTTGGCTCACCAGTGATCCCAGCAGAGGCCACTGGTTTGGCTCCAGTGAACAGCAGTAGATCTACTCTTCATCTGTTTTAGGCCCAGTGAAAGATCTGAAGCAGAAATGGTGTCATTAGGAGAAGAAGAGAAGAACAAGTCCGGCGAGGAGGCAGCAGCTCTTAAAGATGAAACACAGCAACTTAGCCCTGAGCTCAGAGAGCTTCACATGAAAAAGCTCCTCAAGCAGATCATGTCAGAGGTTTGTCATCAACAGGAGGAACTGTTCATATCATAGAATGAAGGATGCTGTCAGCTGGATGAAGAAGGTTATTTAATGGCAAACGTTCACATTGAAGTCAAATTGTTGTGGTGTTGAACAGATTCATGGACTGATTGTCTCCAGAATGTTAGAAGAGCTTCAATGAATCATTAGAAACAACTTACAGCTGCACAGTTGTGTCAAACACATCTTTGTGTCATTGTGGGATTTTTGTGTTTCTACATGTGACACACGTCTAAAACATGCACACAATTTGAAGACAAACAGGGATCATTTGTTCCCACAGCCAGATGCTGAGAGCCATTTCCTTGTAGTCCTGTGTCTATATATATGTACCATTAGATGTTATTGGAATGATTGTCAGCTTTGATAGTTTCATGTATGTTTAGCTGGACGGCTGTTTGATCCTCCACATGTTTAAAGGTGTCCAGTCCTGAGACACTGGGGTGGAAACAGCTGTGATGTCATTGGACTGTCACAAAGACAGAAGTGCATGAAGTGAGCAGCCAAGGAGCCGCTGATGTTTTGGATTCAACAGCATTTGAAAGGTTGACACAGACACATTTGCACATAGAAAGCTGAATTTGTCATATGCCACAGTGAACTCACTGTTCAGTGTTTTCAGGAAGCTTCTTAACTGCCTCTGCTGCCAAACAAGCAGCTGATGTCCTTGAGAAGAAGCTGAAGAAGTCTTCAACAACAAATACAGGAAGTGGACTTTCAAATACTAGATTCACTTTAGACTCACACAAGAAATGACTCAACTAGCTGTGTTTGATTGACTCCTTTGACTCTATGAAAGCTCAGTGTGTGTCTATACACAGACTGTTGTGTTGGACTATTATTCAGTTGTCTGCTGAATGTTTTCAAATGTCTGCATCTCAGTGTAGATGAGGCTGGGGGTCATGGGAGGCCACCATAGCAGTCTCTTCAACATCATGACATCATCATAAATGCTGCTGGACTGTCTGATGGGCTGACGGTGAAAAAGCCGTCGGGAAGGAAACAGAAGACATTTCAGAGGCTGCAGCAGATTTATTTTATTTGGGGCCTTTTTCAGCTTTATTGGACAGAGCAGTGAAGATAAGTGACAGCAAAGCAGAGGGAGAGAGAAAGGGGGCGTGGTCAGAATCAAAGCCAGGCCAGCTGCTCTCCACCTCGTGGCACATGGTCACCTGCTCATCCTAGTGAGCTCCACCAGCAGCCTTTCACACAGTTTACACTGTCAAACACTGTGTGTGGACCTCAGCTAACAATAGGCTCCATTTAAGTCTGGACTACATGCTTTTATATTGAGGCAGATTTTTCACTGTTTTTATTCCATCAGCAGCTCAACATCATGAGCAGCTTTGACATAAAGACATCAAACTCAAGCTGACTTTAAACTGGATCTACTTTTAATACAGGGGCTCAAAAACAACTAACATCTTTATTATATATCAGGACAGAAAGTCATTTCATCTCAAATGGAAAACAGCTTTATTTGGAATAATCAGCACTATCAACTGGTTTGGGATCTCCACCAGTTTCATGTCTTTACAGCTTCTCCAACAAAGTTCCTGTAAAATCAGCATCTTTATTGGTTTGATAGTGATTGATTATTCAGTCCCAATCTGCTGTCATCTAAAGAACAAAATGATGTTTCTATGAGTTGTTGGGATTTAGAGATTCTTTTATTGCTGCCATATAATCTGCCTTATGATAAATGCATTAATAACATGTTCTACAGTATTATTTTATCAGTAATATTGTTTACAGGGTTCATATTGCATTGAAAATGTTTGTCATCACATTCATTCTATTCACAGGTTGAGTTCATTCTATACACAATGCATAACTGTGCTTGTTTAGAGTTGATGTTCTATCCAAGAGGGTTTTAAGCTTCACTGGTGAGAGTGTCCAGGTGATACATGTTGAGGGAAGATGAGAACATAGCAGGTTAATTGCATGCATGCTTACAATACACATAAATCTAGTAGCAGGCCTGAGCGAAGGCCCAAGTGTCTTCTGCTTCTTATTTGAGACCTGCGCCAATTCAGTCTACTTAGTGATTGAGGACGAGGGTCCATTATTAGCCCTTAGAGGCCCTGAAGCTTGAAGTTATTACCTTAAAAGGAAGGTGTTATCAAAAGAGAAGTTATATGTCTGTTCATAGTTATTAGAGATGTACAAGATGTACCCTTGTCTGTAAACAATGACTGGACATAATGTATTTTTTGACCTGTATTGACGTGTGTATGTGGGGTGTCATCCTCTATGCTATAAAACCAGAACTCAGTGTATTTTTGTCAGAGCAAATAAGCCATATGCTGACGGTTGTTCTCCGTTGTCAATAAACTCATCGTTTGATTGCACTTTTCTGGGCCTCCGTCGTTTGTTGTCTGGTCTACAGTTGATCGATCTCGCTTCATTTGGTGGAGGATGCAGGGCAACTGACGATCAGCAGAAAGAAGTACAGGTGTTTGTTGTCGGCGGAGGTTGAGCCCGGATTAGGTGATCGAACGGCAGACGTCACGGTGATGGCTTGACTATTGGGCCCTCAAAAAGGTAAGGCACAAACCTCTTAAACTGAAATTGTGCTGTATTGGATTATAATTCTAGAACATGTAGTCAAGTGGTCATCTGTTGATCTCTGTTTTGAGTTTTGTTTGAAACGAAAAACTTTGTTGCAACGAAAGTGAAACTTAAGAGTAGTGTTGTGTTCACGGTCGCTCGGAAAAAGCAGTACTGAGCTAAAAGTAACTAGAGACTGAGTTTTGATTAAGGAATAAAGAGATTAAAAGTGTCTAAAAGTCACGGAGTTGGAGAACTCCACCCCCGGGAAAGACGTTTCCTGGGTATTAAACTAGGGGAGGGGCCCCGCTGAGATTTTGTGGCCTCAGATATAGCCCTGGTGATCGCAGAGGATCATTGTTAGGGAGACACTTAATTGTGAGAAAAAGAGTAAAATACCAGACGCAAGAGTCCGAGGAAGTTGATATATGATTTAAGAGAAACTCAGGCCAGCCGTAAGCTTGAGGTTTTGCAGTAAAGCCAGCCGAGCAGTAAAGTGAAACTAAGGTCTGTTGTGTTGAAGTAACTCTGAGAATAAATACTGTGAGCTTTGAGAGACGATTAAAAAGTATTACCTGTGCATTTGTGGACCCGCCGTGGGCCAAGAAAAGCTGTGTTTTTGTTGATATTCCTGGAGAATTTGCAGACCTGTTGACGTCTCTTAAAGACGAGCAGCGGTGTGTATATCCGGGTTGTGGGGACTCACTCATACAGCTGGAAACCGTGACGTAAGAAACTGTCTGCAATGATTTAAGTGCCAGCCGGCTGCAGGCTGTGTGTGAGAGAGGCTGTAAAAGTCTCTTTTTCCGTTCTTTTTTGCTGGGGAAAAGTGCGCAGTTAAAACTTGGGTGTGGTCACTTCCCCTTTTAATTTTAACAAAGAATAGATACATTGATTAAATGAGGGGTGGATAAAGGGCATGCTCATTGTGCCGGTGTTTCATTATAGGTGCTTGAAATAGACAGTGAGAGGCCCACAGGGGATCCCATTAAGGCTGCTGAAGCATTTTCCTGTTTTGTGAGCGTGCCTTTGGTGATTTTGAAATACAGTATCACTGGACAGGGTGATTCTAATATAAGAGTTATTTTAATCCAACCAGAAACAGAGTAAGAGATAAAGCTGTGAGCCTCCTCCTGAGTGCGGAGAATTTGCAGAATTTTTGAGTATCTCTAGTCAAAGAAAAGGGAAAAGAGATTCTGTGTACGGCAGACCGTGAAGTTTCTAGATTAGATCAGAGAGAACTAATGTGGCCGAAGGTTGGATCTGATATGAGGCGAACAGAGGACCGGTCTAAAAAGATTAAAAGGTAAGCACAAACCTGTTCAATAAGCAAATTTGTGCAAATTGGCTGAATTCTAAATTATCTGTTCGCTGAGTAGATGATCTTAACTACTAAATTGGCGCAGTAGGGGTAAAACTGAATTCTCGAGAATAAAGTAAAACGTCGAAGTAATGAATGAGTAACTTGGAAGTAATGAGAAGCTTTGAAGCAAGGATAATGAAACTTTGAGAAACAGACAGTACTGAGTTAAAAGGTTATATGGTATTTCATGGTAAAAGAGAAAAAGAGACCAATGCATGTTTAAGAATAAGAAGAATATAAGAGTTATTGGTCAGCTTATGGTTTAATAAGTGTCAAACTCACGGGATTGGAGAATCCTGTACTTCTTTGAGATTTCAAAGAGGAGCTCCGGCGTGGGCATATGTCAGGTGGTGTTGCCGAGAGTTGTGGGCTCGGTGAATAGCTAATGATCCAGAGGATCATTTTGGGAGACGCTTATTTCTAAGTAAAAGGATTAAGTTCGGACGAGGAAGTCCGACAGAAAACACCTGGTGCTGTAATTGCCCTGGGTCTGTGTCTGTCTGTGTCTGTGTTGTTCAGTGACAACATGCACAGTTTAAATTGGGCGCTGTTCCTTCCTCTTTTTAGTTTCAAAACACAAAGGCTGTTGGATGAAGAATTACTGTGTGAGGAACGGCTTCACTTTTGATTAGGGAAATAATATGCTTACTTTTGGGTCTATGAAGATCTCGTAACAATCTGGGGGAGATGCCGGGGTAAAAAAGAGTGAGCTCGGACGAAGGGGTCCGAGAAAAGAACACCGTGAGTTGAGCAAGGTGTTTTAACTGACTCAGGATTTCAGAGAATCGAGTCAGCTGTGATCTTGAGTTTTAATGGTAAGTTGATTTTAAAGGAAAATCAATGTTTACCATGTTGAAGTAATTCTGATGATATTACTAGATGTGTTGTGATACAAGTAAAGAATAAGTTGTGTAAATGTGAACACACGATTGTGTTGAGATGTATGGATCGGCTGCGGTCCACCTGATAAGTTAATACTGGGTAAACTGAGACAATAAACTGTTTTTAAATCTTCACTGGCTGCAGTGAGACACGTGTGCTGAAGATTACTGGACCCGGCGAGGTCCATATGATGAAGTTCTTGGGGAGATAAATGACAGAAACAGTTTCTGAATTTTGAGGAGAATTCTGAAGCACTGAGGTTGAATTTTCTCTGTGCTTGGTGCGCTGTGTGGACTTATATCAGAGTTATAAGTCCAAAGGTTATGACCTGGAGGTCATTCATGGTGTTTAAAGAAGAACAGGAATTAGAAAAGGTTATTTAATGTCATATTTTGTGTAAATTGAGGAAAACTCACCACATGTGTTCACCTTTTTTCATTTAAAGGGACACAGACATTAACACACACACACACAGTTCTTGGGTGTGAGTTACTTCCTCTTTTAATTTTAAACTGCAACATGTGTGCATTGAACTAGAATTTCAGCAGTGGATGAGACAGGATTTAGGTTAGGGCTAGTCAAAGATAAAGATGACTTTTATTAGTCCCACAGCTGGGAAATTTGGTTTGTTAAAGCAAAAGTGCAAAGTTATGCAGCAGAAATTAGAAAACACTGGAATGCAATAAAATAAAGTAGAATAAAATAATATATACAATAGAATAAAATAGAATAAAATAGAATACCAATACTATATACAGCTGAGTAAGAAAATACAAAATACAACCTTGTCAAAGAAAGAATTGCACATATAGCAGTCTTATTGCACGTATGAGGGTTCTGGTAAAGTACTAGTCCTGGTAAAGTAAAAGATTATGCTCAAAGTTTTATGCCCTGGAGGCCAAGAGTCGTGTGTAGAGAAGAACATGACTTAGAAACGGACATTTAAGGTCACATTTTGTCTGAGATGGGGAGAATTGTCCCATATCTGTTTATTTCTCTTCTTTTTAAGAGGACAGACGCACTGAGTGTTGTCTACTTCCTCTTTCTGATTCTAAGCAAGCATGTTTGATAAAATCCTCTTAGGAAAGCGTATTTTGAGTGCGTCTAAGTGTGTGAATGTTGTGAGTACTTGATTTGAATGATTCTGTGTGATTTGTACAAAATAATAAATAAGTAATAATAACACATAGGAGAGTGCGTGAATAGAGGAGGCCTGAGAGAGTGTGTGCGCCAAACAGGAAGTCTGATTATAGCTGGGAGAGACGTTGCAGCATGAAAACAGAGGAATTAGAGACTGAATGTCTTAAGAAAAAGTAATAAAATATATTAATTACATGTTTTAGAAAAAGAAAGACTGAGAAAATAAATACATGAACTAACAATTACATTAATGAATAGAAAACACACATACACAAATTGTTACAGGTGAAATGTTGGGAATAATCAAGAAGTGAGATAGCTTAATATACTGATGAAATGAAGAAAGCAGCTTACACTCCTTTGATTTCCAGAGTCAGTGTGTCCCCTCCCCTCATAGCACCCGTGCCCACTTGGCCCCCGTATCAGGCGAGCATGGAAGGCTGGACAGCCCATGACGGGTAAGATCCCACCTCGAAACCCTGGGACAACCTAAGGCAAGGCGCAGTCACGATTGCTTGAACCTAGGTCCCTAAGTGAGCTTGGACTCACTGGAGGAGACGGGACTTCAAGGGTAAAGCCGCTGGGGCAGAGGGGGAAATGTCATTAACAATGACGAGTGATGAGCCAAAGAGGGGAGACACTCACTGTCTTTCAGGGTGAATTGTTCCCTGAACCTGAAAATCAAGCTCTAACTTCTGGCTGAGGACAAGGAATGTTGTTATTTAAGGAGGGAGATCAAATTTGGGAAAGAGAAAAACTGACTGTTTAAGTGGAACCTTGTGAGGGAGTCTGAAAAAACCACGAAAAGAAACATATACACAATCACACACACAAATAGAAAATGCATTAACCTTAGAATACAAAAGAGTTCATGAAGATCAGATAGCAGGTTTAGCATAGGAGTCTGTTTATCATCTTGTCCAACTCGTTTAGTGTGTAGTAGTTTTCAGAAGAGAAAATTTAGAATTTAGTGATGATGGTGTGCAAGTTGTGTGGTGTTTAACGAGATTTTCTGTGTATTGAGCAGGTGAGATGATGTTAGTTGACCTGAGAGTGTCAGGACCCTGAAGAACTTGTGGCAAAATGTTCTGTTTAAGATTGTTGAGGTTGTTGTTGTAGTGATGGGTTACTTCTATCGGTTAGATTTGTGTTGTTTTCTTATTTTAATAGAGGGAGTTTTATCAAACATGCACATGTCTAAGGGGTCCATCATTTTGTAACAGTGCACTTAGAAAAACCTGTCAGGTGATTTTGTTTTGTGTTTTGATGAGCTAATAATCAGCTCTCTTCTTCTCATTTTTGTTCTAAGCAGGCCTGCAAAAGAGTGAATAACAGCGCTGACAAAAGTCTCAGGACAACCAAGATAATGTGACCTTTTCCAGATTACAATGGGCGGAGGAGAAGGCTAAGTCTCTGTCTAAAAGGATTGCCGCGAGCCAATCCAGTCCAAAAGCAGAAAGAACTATTTTCCTAAAAACAAAATAAAACAAATGAATGAGCGCATGTTGCTGAGAGTGAAGACTCTGATTATTTGCGAGGGAGTCCACACTATCAGCAAGACCTGATGTTAATGCATGTGAGTGAATGTGTGTAAATGGACGGTGACTGGACGGACGAGGCAGACCATAGGTTGGACCGACTGGACACTGAGATAAAGACTGGACTAAGGTTGGACACATGACTGATAACTGTTCTGTTTTAAGTTTCCTTTCTTATAACACAGGTTGGATCATAAGTGGGGAAAAACTGAGTATGAAATGTGAAGTTCTGGTTAACACACAGGTTTTTGTTTCTAGGAAGTTCCAAGGATGCAGGTTGTGGATGGAGCCAAGAAAAGATTTGACATGATGATTAATTTGATTTCATTCCTTAAACACAGGTTTGAAGGGCCGGAGCATGTATACCTAATATGATATGACTAACCTTTTTCTCCTAATTTCTAAGCTCGAGTGAAGCATTTTGAGTTTGTAACACATAAGATGTGTCACAAAAGGGGGAGTTACAGGATTTAAGGTTTAATTTGAAATGGGTTTTAGGATTACTCGATGACATTTGGGGTTTTTGATAATTTAGATATGGTAAAATTGAGGCAGAAATTGTTATTTTCATGTTCTTTTTGATCTGTTTTTATGCTCAGAAGGTGATGGTTTATATCTTACCCTGGGCGTGTTTAATAAAACTAAAAGTGTTGCTCACACACATGAAGGGCATGGAGACTAAGTAAAGTTAATATAAAGGACAGAGCCCAGAACATGTTATGGTGAAACAACTTTGAATAATTAAAGGAACCTTAGATGAACACAGTAGATTAGTGAGGTGTAGCAGAGAGAGGCTTTTTGTTTTCTATCCTTTACAGGAGAAGATTTCAGGACCACAGCGACTATAGGGGGGCGAGAATCCTGGAAGCCCGAGACTGAACGGAACCAACCATAGAAAGGAGAAGAACAGAGCACGAAGACACCTAGTTGTTTATATTACAAAGAAGATCAAAAGCTTGTCAGACATAGGTTATAATGGGAGCATAAAAGTAATGAGAGGGACTTTAGGAATAGCTGCAGGATTTATATGTTATGAAAATGGCCCAAACACAGTGTTCAGACCGGATATGCGCTACCCGTTAAAGGGGGCGAAGAAATCAGGCCTAAGTTTTGAAAATGAAATGGGTTAACTCGATAGAGGATGTTTCCAAAGGTTGAGAAAATAATGTAGGACCTTTTACCAGGAGAAAGCTAATTGTATCTTTTACACTTTACAGTGTGCACTGAGGGAAGTCAGGAATAGTTTAAATTAGGATTAAAAAAATTAAACTAGGTGAAAAGGGGGTGTAGCAAGTAGATTTAGGGCAGCTCACAGCCTGGCGTAAATGCAAGGTGCCGTCACACAGCTTAAGTTATTTGTTAGATTTATTTTTATGACAAAATAATAAGGAAACATTGAAAACATACAACCCGTTGAGGAGACAGATAGGGTTGGGGAATTGAAAGGTTTTGTTTGTTTAGCATAATCACTTTTGTTATATTTTAGCTTTAACAGGGAACATGCCTCTCTGGAGCTTCTCTCCTGATGCTACCCTGCCAAAGACCCTTATCTATAGAGACTATGTCAGCTTCCAAACAGACAACAACAAACCAAATCTAGCAATAAACAACTTAAACATCAATAGTAACAAAGCAAGAACAATACAGAATCCACATCTGAACCGAAGAATAAAACAGTGAAATGTGGATTATTAAATATAGGTTTCTCACCCCGGAAGATGATTGAATAAAGAAAGACAGGTACTTATGTATGTCAGCATAGGGTGGAGTCCAACAGAAGCAAGGCACCCTACATGCGCACAGCATGCAGCAGGGGTTGCCAAAATAATATAGAAAACAGCACATGTAGTGAGAGAACACCCACTAAAAGTTCTGATTACACATAGTGTGGTGGCATATGTGAACTCGCAGGCGTTCAACTATGACATCATTAGCACAACAGAGACTGAGTAAAGTTTTAGATGCTCCAAATCTGACATTTACACATGAAGGAATCAATATGGCAGATTTAATGGGATCAGGAAAACCTCATGATTGTACTAAGAAAGCAGAAGTTGAAGGGAAAGTCAGGGAAGATTTAAAAGCAGAACCTATCCCTGGAACTGAGGATTGGTTCACAGATGGCTGCTGTCATCGTGATGAAGAAGGATCGAAAGCAGGCTATGCTATAGTCTGCAAACAAGGAACTGAATTTGAGCCCACGAGGAACTCCAGCAGTGGAAGGAGCCACGCTGGACGGGTCCTTACGAGGTCGTTGCCAGAGCAACTACAGCAGGTCAACTAAAAGGGAAAGGCGATACCTGGTATCATTGGTCGCAGTGTGCGCCAGCACATGAGAGTTTGGTAGAGGAAAACCCCTCTACACCCAACACAGGTGGTAACGAGCAGAGGCAAAATAAATCCTCTCACCTGTGCAACGGGCCAACCAGTAGTCTACCTGGGAGGCCGAAGAAAGAAGAGGAGCAGCGCAGAAGGTCGCCACGCCAGCAGAAAGGAGCGGTGACAAGTTGAGGACTCCACAAAAGCAGGGGAGTTTCATTCCAGGATACAAAGTTTATATAACATGATGCAAACACACGAATCAGAGACACGTAATGAGAAAACTGATTAGAATGTTCCTTACAACTACATGTTTATTGTATGCAATGATATTAACTATGGCTGTGTTGTTTATTGTCTATATTTTGTAGGGCACTCCGGACCACTTGTCTGAACACGGAGGCCAGTCCAGCCCAGCACTTCCTGAGACTGTAGTTGCTAAAACGGGATCGGGAAAAAAGACAAAAGCGCGAGGTGTCAGGTAAAGGTGATGAGTGTCTCAGCATGAATAATGGCATAGAGTTGAATTATGGTAAAGGGTCTACCAGCTCATTCACATTTGATTTTTGTGACGTCATTAAGTGTACAGGAGCTAGTAGTAGCTGGAGAGCGTATGAGGTATGGGTCTGCAATGACCCCATGATATGCTTAGGGTAAATTTAGTTGATGCAAAGTCTAAGCCGCTCGCAGAAAGCTTAATCACCATTCTGACTGATCAGATGGTAACTTCGGGAACAGTAGCTCAAAAGGAACAGAAACCAAAAGGGAGAGTACTTCTGACAACAGATTACTTTAGACTGAAGCCTAAGGATTTGATAAAGCGTGCCACAGGTTTCAAGGACAGTAACCTCTGGCTTGATTGGGTGGCTCAGAATGCTAGAGAACAACATGTATCTGAATGTGTTGCCCGTGCGTCAGCTAGGCCACGTTTGTTTATAGAGCCCGCACCATTGCATTAGAGGATGAGTGGGGCTATGATTGTATGTTACAGTTAACTAGAAGTGCAGTGACTACTGGCAACTGTATTTTGTTGTCCAGACTTTTCCCTGCCGTTTCAAAGCAGACAGCAGTGGGACCATTTATGCCAAAACAAGATAATTACATGTTTCAAGTTCTCTACAGATAATGAAAAGTACAAGGTGGGAGAGATCGACCCAACTTGGTGTGCTGTCACACTCACGGGACGAACCACCAACAATGTAAGCGATCCTAGCAGGGTAATTGGAACATGGGCAAGAAGTGGGCTCTATTATTACTGTGGGGAAAATACTCGTGTTCCTATGGGAAGCGTAGGGACATGTGTGATGGTGCGATTGGGAGCTCCGCTCATGCTTATTGGGAACCAGGTAAAGGCTATTCCACAACACAACACACGTACCTTAGCTGCCAGAGGTAAGAGACATATTTTGGCCAAAAGAGGGACCCAGGGTACACATGCATATGACCCTAGGTTAAACTCTCCGACCTGGATAGACTCTATTGGAGTGCCCAGGAGAGTTCCAGATGAGTACAAGCTGGTAAATCCGATAGTGGTAGGATTTGAAAGTATATTTCTTTGGGTGACACCTAATAAGAATGTTGATCGCATTAACTATGTTCATTGCAATCTGCTGAGACTCTCTAACCTAACCAGGGATGCCATGATGGGGTTCGCAGAACAATTGGGTCCGAGTTTGCTGATGGGAAATCGAATGGCCCTTAACATGAGAAGGGAGGCGTGTGCGCCATATTCGGAGACATGTGCTGCACTTTTATCCCTAATAATACTGCCCCAGATGGCTCAGTAACCCGAGCTCTGGAGGGCTTGAAAACTTTGTCTAAAACTATGCATGAACACTCAGGTATCGAAAATCTGCTGGCGTCCTGGATGACATCTGTGTTTGGACAATGGAAAGGTGTGGCTATGTCAGTGATGTTTTCTTTGACTGTACTTTTGGGAATACCGGTCATCGCTAGTTGTTGTATCATTCCTTATGTCAGAGGATTGTTGGTAAAAGTAATGGCGAGGGTTCCTAACCCTGGCTGGGTTGAGGGCATCTACCAGATGAACTTAGAACCCATAGAGTGGGGCAGGGAGTGATACAGCATGAGGTATGGTGACATTCCTTGTTGGAATGTCAAAAGAGGGAATGTTGGGATTTAGAGATTCTTTTATTGCTGCCATATAATCTGCCTTATGATAAATGCATTAATAACATGTTCTACAGTATTATTTTAACAGTAATATTGTTTACAGGGTTCATATTGCATTGAATATGTTTGTCATCACATTCATTCTATTCACAGGTTGAGTTCATTCTATACACAATGCATAACTGTGCTTGTTTAGAGTTGATGTTCTATCCAAGAGGGTTTTAAGCTTCACTGGTGAGAGTGTCCAGGTGATACATGTTGAGGGAAGATGAGAACATAGCAGGTTAATTGCATGCATGCTTACAATACACATAAATCTAGTAGCAGGCCTGAGCGAAGGCCCAAGTGTCTTCTGCTTCTTATTTGAGACCTGCGCCAATTCAGTCTACTTAGTGATTGAGGACGAGGGTCCATTATTAGCCCTTAGAGGCCCTGAAGCTTGAAGTTATTACCTTAAAAGGAAGGTGTTATCAAAAAGAGAAGTTATATGTCTGTTCATAGTTATTAGAGATGTACAAGATGTACCCTTGTCTGTAAACAATGACTGTACACAATGTATTTTTGACCTGTATTGACGTGTATGTGGGGGTGTCATCCTCTATGCTATAAAACCAGAACTCAGTGTATTTTTGTCAGAGCAAATAAGCCATATGCTGACGGTTGTTCTCCGTTGTCAATAAACTCATCGTTTGATTGCACTTTTCTGGGGCCTCCGTCGTTTGTTGTCTGGTCTACAGTTGATCGATCTCGCTTCAGCGAGCACGTGAATGCCTACATGTGCGCGTTCCCGCGTGTCTATATGAGTGCTCGTGAGTGACTGTGTGCGCATACCTATGTGTGAGTGTGCACGTGGGTGTAGGAGTATATCAGTTAGAACACTGGGTATGTGTCTCTTCCTAGGGGCCATAAAAACCCATCTCCCCTCCAGACCACAGTTATCCAGTTACAAATCTACTTCTAAGCTCATGACACAATCAGGCCTTTATTACATTGAGGGCAGTGTCAGTGTCTCTACCATAATTCTAAATTCTATCTTAACACATTTCTAAACTCTAAGGCAAGCTAAACATTCCTACACGGGACACAGAGGCTGTGTCTGTGTGTTAGCACTGATTATTCAAACCCTGTTTAAAATGTGACACATTTGTTATCCAAAAACATTTCCTCTAAATTTGCAAAGTTACCGATTTAAAAATTATATTTAGAATTTTTAATTGCATGACAAACATACGATAGACTCTTGAGCATATTTATATAGCTAATCTCACAATGGTATAACCGTGCTAAATAAAAGAGGCCCAAGCACCAATGCACTCTAATGCAAGCCTCTAAACTGCATGTTGATAAGTGCATGAAGTGTGCCTCTACCTCTACAGCTGAAAACAGTTTCTATCTGCACTCTGAGGGTCTGCTGATTTGTTTTTAATATGGCACTTTTTGATGAACTGCAGATGATAAATTCCTCTTTATTGGAGAAACTGTCCCTAAGCTATTGTTGCTCATACTTACTGAGTTCCCTAGCTACATCCTTACTATGGCAGTAAATTTTTTGAACAATAAAAGGTATGGTAGATTTAAAGAAGCATCCTAATTGAAGCAAAGGCAAAAAAATTGGAATGAATTTTATAATATAAATAATAATAATATAATAATATAATAATAATCATATTAAAGCCAACAAAAAGTGAAAATCCAAAAACCGGCTCCAATCCTTTGTGTTAATGTTAATGATAATAATGTGAGCGTGTGTGTGTGTGTGTGTGTGTGTGTGTGTGAGCGTGAGTGTGTGTGCCCTCACAGAAGAAAGGTCACAGCAGGACCTTTTCTCAAACGCATTTCCAATCAGTTTATTTTTTTACAAGAAGTGTAGCTCATACATTGGTATAAATGTATTCTTTGCGATACTTTATAAATATGAAACTCTAAAGATTTTGAGTTCATGCAAATTGTGAAACAAGAATCTAAATATTTTGTGTCACAACAATTTCTATAAAAGCATGTTGTTTACGGGCATAATGTAACAAATCTATTGTGGGCACTATTAATGATCAATGGTAATTGAAGAGGAAGCTTGAACCCTGGCTTTGGACATTTTCATGACAAGTGACAGCGCAGACATCTACTAATGAGAGAACATGTTTTATCATCATAAACACGGGGATATGAAGCATCGTTAAAGTGTCACTTCAGTAATGTTGACTCGTGTTTTTTAATAAATGACTTTAAAACACTAAACTCTAATTTCTGTGGTTTATTTTAAGTTTACAGAATATAACATGTGGTAAGACGACGAGTTTTACTTCTCACAGGCCGTGTTATGTGTATCTATTATCATGTATGCTACTTTGCTCTGTGGACTGTAAAATGTTTCATTGTGTTCATGAAATAAACCAGACTTTCACTGTCTGCATCTTTTACTGTTTTTTGCTTTTGCTCACTCCAAGTTTGACAAAACCCACAGACATCCAGAGTTAACTCACTAACAATGTGGAGCAGTCTCAGTGTATTTAGCTGCTTTTTGATGTTGATGATGTTGTTGGCCGAAAAAGGAGGTGTGTGCGCCATGTTTGGTGACATGTGTTGTACCTTCATTCCCAACAACACCGCTCCAGATGGCTCTGTAACCAGGGCTCTGGAGAGTCTGAAAACTTTATCCAAAACTATGCATGAACATTCGGGAGTAAATAATGGGCTGGAGGACTGGATGACGTCTGTTTTTGGGCAATGGAAGGGTGTGGTTATGTCTGCCATGTTTTCTCTTGTTACTTTTATAGGTATATTGGTTATAGGTTGTTGTGTCATCCCCCTGGCCTGACGACTGTTGGTGAAATTGCTGGAGAGGGCTATGGATTCGGGGCCAGCTGGTTTAACTGGTCCTGAGTCTATGATGACGTTGCGAGAGGTGGCTGGGTGGTCCGAGGAGTGAGACAAACATGACGAGTGTTGACCTTTTTCAAAGGCCAAAGAGGTGGAGTGTGGAGATGAGAATATTATTTTACTGTTACTGTTACTATTCATAACCAGTATTATTACTGTTGCATCACTTATCATTATCATTTTCATCAAAGCATTTATTACCTTAAAGTTTGCATTTCAGGTGTGAGCATAATTACATAATAATCTTTCATTGCAGGTGCAACTGTATTCATGTTATCCATATTGCATTTTGTGCTTATTAAGGAGTTGAAGCTTGGTCAAGTTAAGTAATGGTCTGAAGCTACGAGCAGCGTGATGTCTGGCAGATAAGTCAGGAATTATGCCCTTAAAAGGTCTTTGTGCTTGCACACACACACATACACAGTATCTAGACTTGTTTTTGCTCGAAACTGCTAACTTGTTTGACCTGCCTACGTGACAGTTTAGTTCCACGAATAACAGGAAACGGTGAAACAGGAAACAGTGAAATAACAGGAAATATCTGGCGGGGGAGTAGAGGCCACCTGGGAATATCTCCAGGGATGAATATACTGGAATTACTGGAACGGACGCATGTTATCTATCTGTTATCTATCTGCTTTGACGCATGATGCTCGTCATCAACTATGTTATATATATGACTGTTCATCTGTTGTTCTGGGAAGATCGATGCTGTTTGGACATCGTGCTCGGCTTCCCACATTTATATGTGTTTAATAAAAATCATTGTTTTGACGCCCTGGGACTTTGCAGTCGTCTGTCTCTTCCTCAAGTACGAATTCAGGACATGGGTAAATGGCCATTTACCATATTCTTGGTGATCCCATTTTTTTCATATTTATGCTTTTGGCACTGAGGCTACGTCCACACGCACACGGGTATTTTTGAAAACGGAGATTTTCCGTTTTCGTTTTAAAAAATAATCCCGTCCACACGTAAACGCAGAAATGAAGGAAAACGCTGCCAGGAACATGCCAAAGCAACAGGTGGCGATATATTCCTAACCGTGTAGAAATGTTGGCCAATCAGAAGTCTAGAAGCCTCGGTGGGAAATGGTAAACAAAGATGGGGCATAGAAGCAGAACCGTGTCCTATGTGTGGAGGGACAGTAACTGTGTGTGTATATGTAAGCATTTAAACACTGCAGAGAGTACAATTAACAGTAACAGTATTGTAGAAATTCATTTCACCAAAACAATAACGTGGCGCACAGTGTGACGTCAAAAAAGGCGCACACCTTTGACGCTGCGTTTTCTCCGTTTTTCTCGTCCACACCTAAATGCAAAAACGGAGATTTCGAAAATATCCACCCTGGCAGGCGTTTTTAGAAATCTCCGTTTTCAGTGACCGAAAACGCCGTTTACGTGTGGACGAAAGGTGCAAACGCATAGAAAAATCTGCGTTTTCAAAAATACCCGGGTACGTGTGGACGTAGCCTGAGGGTATCTAATACGCACGTTGTCACTGTGTTTTGTACTACCGGCTGTGAGGGCTCTGCTTTTGCTTTGAGCAGTCTGGTTTTATTTTGTCTCGTGAGTGTGTGTTTTTCAAACGAGATCCTCGTCAGTTTGATTTTGTTACCACAAACTTTGTGTGAAGTTCACAACAGAGGTAAAGAGATTTAAACACCCCAGTTTAAGGAGGCAGCGGTTGGACCAGCTGCACAGGGCAGGTGAAGAAGAGAGTGTCCGGGGAGATGTGCAACAGAAGCAGAGGGAACATTTTACAAGATGATAAATGGCAGATTTAGGTGATTAAGGATTTGTTGACAAGATTAAAAGACACGTCTGTCAGAGTTCAAAAACATTACAGTTTGATTAAATTAAAAGTTTTTAAACTACACAAGCTTCATTTTCTCCTCTGATAGTAATCATATTAAACATGTCAAGAAAGAAAGAGTATAAAGAAAAATAGTAAGTGTGCCTAATTAACCTCTTCCTGTGAACCTTACATCATCCTTTAATATGTTCAGTGTTACAAACTTGAAGAAGCAGAGAAAAGATCATCAGACATTAATCTAATCAGTTTTCAGCCTTCATTCATATTGAAAGTTGAAATCTTCCCTGCTAGACCGAAGTGCAGCGTTTAACACCGTTGGCCATAACATTTTATTACTGCTATTATTAAATGGAGAGTCCTCTTCACACACTGAGGTTAATTATGAAGCTCCACAGGCTTCTGTGCAAAGACCAGTTCTGTTTACATTATACGTGCTTTAGAAGACATAGTGTACATTTTTACTGCTATGCAGATGATACCCACTTTTATTGGTTAAACTGCCGGGATGTCTTAGACACATAATGAGCTTTAATTTTCTGCTTCTAAGTTCAGATAAAACTGAGGTTATTGTAACGGGGCGTAAAAATCTTAGAAACACTGTGGCTAACAAGATCCTTACTCTGGATGGCATCGTCTTGAGCCGCCTGTTGTAGTGATTTGGCACATTATAAGTAAAATTGAAGCACACAATCCCGTCGCACAACATCAACATTTATTTATATACAAAAATAAAAATGCTTTTTTTTACATAAAAGAATTGTAACTTCATATTTTATCACCGATTACGTGGGTACATTTTTTTTTTAATGCACTAAATGTAGAATACATTGTTTGGTAAAATGCAGGTTACACGTTTTAAGAAAGAAAAAATCAGTCTTTCAGAGAAAACATTAGCAGCCACCTTTGTAACACTCTGCGACCAACCGTAGCTGTCTGATTTTCAGCATGTCCAACCCTACCAGATTGATGTATGCCTCAGCGATGGTGTCAAAGACTTTCCTTTCCAATTTCAGTTCGTGCAAGAGAGTTTCCGCCACCATGTGGACTTTGACGTCGTCCATTTTGATGTTGCGAGCAATCAGCAGCCGCTGAATGGATGGAATGAAACGAGGGGTGAGGAGTCTTTTTCTGATGCTGTAATAATTTTCAGCGTAAAAGTCATCCTCCAAGACTTGCACACACTCGTGCTGTTTCTGGCGGGGTTGATCGGACATACAACCGTTGCATTCGTCAGTGAGGTACTTGTTGATTACAAGATGATACACCGCTGTTTTCACGGTATCGATGAAAAAAGAAGATGCCCAACCGTCAAGCTCGTCGGCTTGCTGCTGCTGCGATAGTAACCGGGCGTGTGCTATTGTGCCCTCGTCCACAGAACTTTCCTCCTCCTCAGTGTGGCGCAGGGGTACAGAGTCCATACTTCTCTCTGTATTTTGAGCTAAAAAAAGGTTTGAAGGAATGAGACGGCGGTCTTCTTTTTTAAATAACAGAAGGGGGCGTGATCTGGAAGTGGGTTGATCCTAAATGGTGCGGGTAGGAGTGGCAGCAATTTTCAAAAAACGTAGAGTTGGCCACAGCGTCTCTCCAGCAGCTGCAACTTTGGAAAAGAACGGTAATGTCCTTTCTCATCTGTTTGGGTTTAAATTCTCCATGAAAATGGCATCTTCCAGCCCTTCTGCTCTATCAACCATCAAAGTGGCAGAACTTGGTACAAGCAGCATCGCCAAGAGTAACAGAAATGAGTGTATCAGGGATACTGGGCAATCTTTAGTCTCTGACGATCCAGCCATGAACCCTATGTAACCTGGACGTGTGTCCCTCTATCTATAAAGAGATGATCTATACTGCTCGCCCAAGTGCAATGTCTACAATATCTGAATCTAGGTTTTTTTTTTGATTGGCGGTAGCAACTCTGTAAGAGCAATAAGACTTCCAACCCACATAACACGCACGACCACAGGTTAGTGAAACAAGGCTTGCTTTATATATATTTTTCTCTGGATCAGTTCCCTTTACTCATCCTCAAAATAGGGATACCTTCAAATGCAGTAAACATCTCAAATGCATCACAAAAATAATTGAAACAATCAAAACAGATGTAAGACAAGAAAGAAAATACAACATTTCAACACCCCAAAGAAAAGGAAAAAGAAAAGAAAATGTGGTACCACTAGACTTTTACTGGTTGTCAACCGTCAGTTTTTATGATATCAGTTTCATTTAGTTACCAGTTTATTTGGGTTTGAGAACAAAAAACAACCTGAGTTCCAGACGAAGGAAAAAGTAGCAAAAGAAAATGATAAAGTATCTCTCAGGTGGACTTCCTTTTGTTTTTCTTTTCCTACCGCCCTCCTGGTACGGCAGGCATCAACGAGTCGCGTCCTGACACACAGAAGGCCTCCACAGCAGCAACAGTGTCCTAGATCTGCGATGGCAGCTCCAGAATAGTTCAAAAAATTCGAAGAAACACTCCGACTCCTTCGAGGTAGGTACCCGTCTGTGGTTCACCGCTAACGGCAGCTCTCTCACAAATGTTAATTGAACTTCTTTTTTTCCTTTTAACTGGAAAACTGTGCTTCGCGGCAGCATGGAGTTTTTCCTTGCCGTCTTTGTTCCTCTACACCACACCTTCACGCGCACCGAGCTGCAGGTGATGCCTTCAGGGCAAGCCCGGAAATTAAACTATCAGACGAGAAGTACGATGCATTCAAAGAACCCTGTACTTCTGATTGCTGTAAATCTTACCAGGGTTACACCTACATTTGAAGATTGGAGTGAAGACGCACCGTATTCACCAGTGTCAGAGTGGAGCCCACCCCACTGCCCACTGGCCGTCACCCACTGAAGATCTCAGTCACTGTGAAACATAGAAACCTGCTTGTGTGGCCTCTGCCTCACATGTAGATACAGCTACAGGTTTCTCTGTCAGTCAGACTGAAACAGTGTCCTGATGCTGCATCATTCAGCTCTGTGCCCCAGTCAGCATCACTGTGTCTACCAGTGTCAGTGTTTCTTTTCCTGTAACACTCAGCACAGGCTCAGCTGGTATCCAGTGTTGGACTTTCAGCTGCTGTGATAGATCCTCTAACATAGATCAGCTCTGCTACATGTTGTTAGATCAGTGCAGCTGCCTGTCATGTCCTGATGTTTCTCTGGGTCAGCAGCTTCTCCATCAGAGGTTCACATGGAGCTGATCCAGTATCTCCAGTAACTGTGTTCTGTGCCTCACTGGTTCATCCTTCTGTCTGTGTGACGTCAGTCAGATGTTAAACTCTGTAATCTTCACTGTGTCACAGAGTTCAGTGAGTCCCGTTATTCACAGGATCAATCAGATCATCAGAGATGATCAGCAATCAGTGGTGCCAACAGCGCCTCCTGTGGTGAGAGGATGCAATAATGCAATGTAGCATTTTACACTGAACACTTCCAGTCATGGAAACTGTCTGTTGGATCTGTGTGACGTTGCTTTCTTGTGTTGCTTTCTTGGTTAGAGTTCCTCACAAATGTCCAGATGATTCTTCTAATGAGGCGTCGACCATGTTTTCAGTTCTTGGAAGAAAACATCGCCCTTTGCCATCCTTACTTTTCTTTGACTTCTTCAAATGCAGCTGAACTCCAGCTGGTATTTTATTGGACTCTGCAGCTGTTTGTGGTCATCAGTTCATTCCTGCAAACCTCTGAACCTGAACAACAATGATGCTGCATTGCTGGCTGATCCCAAAAGCTTGATTCTGTTCATCTGGACGTTTTCACGTTTGCTCACTGATCAGGTGACTTCTTCAGTCTCAGCTGACTGCAGCTTTACAACCTTACAAACAGCACATTTGCACAATGACTGAAACCAGCAGCACCTGATATATATGATACTAATATAATACATATACATATATAATCCATACTAATGATGAAGGAACTGAGCTCACAGTCCATTGTTCATTCAGTGAACTACTCAGTTTACTTTGGTCTCAGAAATGCTCACTCTGTTTGTACATCACTGTCAGCAATAGACTCATTCTGCTGTGTGGACAGGAACACATGTGACATCACTTCCTGTTTGTTTGTGACTGAAGAGGAAGAAGTTTACAAGGAATCATTTAGAAGAGTTTCAAACATCAACTGATTGAATCCATGAATGTGAAAATGTGTTTGTGAGTGAAAGAGACAGACATGTACAGACTGAACTATCTGTTCAACAGTCAGAGTGTTTCTCTAACAGGAGACACTCTTTACACTCCACTCAGCACAGGGACACTGAGGAACCACAAGACCTGACCATAAACCCAGGATAAAGAGTTTGAGTGAATGTGGTGTTGAAGGTGTGGAGGTGGATCAGAGTGTCAGAGGAGACTCTGTAGAAGGACAGAGTGCCAGCAGGACAGTCCACATACACTGCTGCTCTGTTAGAGACAGAGGAGGAGGAGGAGGAGGAGGAGGAGATGGATGTTTGTCTGTAATTGTGCCAGACAGAACGAGGACCATCATCAGAGCAGATCAGACTCCAGGACTGATCATTGTATCCAAACACACAGTCATCATTGTTTCCTTTCCTTCTGATTCTTCTGTAACTCACTGATATAAAAACGTCTCCTCTCCACTCGACCTCCCAGTAACAGCGACCAGTCAGACCATTTCTACACAGCAACTGAGGATAAAAACCATCAAATCTGTCTGGATGATCAGGATATGACTGAACCTCCTCCACATGTGTCACCTTCCTGTTGTTGTCAGACAGTTGGAGCTTTGTGTTCACTGTGTTTGTGTCGATTGTGAGTTGACAGGAATCTGATGGAGAGAACAAACACAATCCAGCTGCAGTTATTGATCCATCATCTGTTCATTGATTGACACTTTGATGATGACTCCTGACATGATGAAGATGGTTGACTGTGTGCTGCTTTGTTTTCATGAATCCCATTAAAAACACACTTACACTTCCTCAGACCTGGTCTCAACCATCGGACTCCAGCAGGCTCCACCCTGAAAGGAGGAGGGGTCAGAGCAGCACAGTCAGCATGCACACATGGACATTACATGGCTCTCACACACACTGTTACACACTGAGCTCAAAGCTCGGCTCCACTGTTTTATTCAAAGAAATCTACATTTATTTATCAGCACATTTAAAAACAGGTTGAGCCAAAGTGCTGCACAGAGTAGAGATAAAATAGGAAACATACACAGTAATTACTATAAAGACTCGTCAGAACTGAAAGCTACAGAGTACAAATGTGTTTCCAACCAGGTTTTAACAATGTCGAGTGTTGGTGACGACCTGATGTGAAGGGCGACTGTTCCAGAGTTTGGCTGCAGCCATCGATAAAGCTCACCTCTGTTTTTACGGCTAGTTCTGGTCAGATGCTACTTATCTGCAGACCTGAGGGCTCGACTTGGATTATTTTTGTTAAAGAGAGATAAGATGGAGCTAATCCATTCAGAGATTTAAAGACAAACAACAAGATCTGGAAGTGGATTCTACGACGTACTGGTAACCAGTGTAAAAAGCTGGAATGGGTCGTCTAGCACAGAGCCACCGCTGGAACCAGACAATTCATGAGGGAGAGAACTGTGACAGCGCCGTTCCTTCACTTGACCTCAGTCAGTCTTGTCTGCTCCCTTGTAACACTGCTCTTTATTGAGGTTACATGAATATGCATAAGTTCATTAACATATGACGTCTTACACAGGTATGAACAAAGAGTACCAGTCAGTGCAGAGTGTAGGTATGTGTGTGTTCCAGATGTGACCCTGTGACCCCAAAGCTGGTGCTAAGAGTCCAGCGGTCCCCCTAACAATGGGCTCTTATACTTAACCAGATACAGAGTAGGTGTCCTCCTATGCCATAAATCAGTAAGAGAAGGTACGACCTCTCTCATGACCCAAAGTTGTGTGTGCATGCCAGAGCACTCTGGAAGGCACACAGAGTCTTTGCAGACTACTAAGGATCAAACCTCTATCATTATGCAATCGATTATAAAACTCTAAGCATATATGAGTAAATATTTCTAAGCATAAATGACAATCAACAATATAAACCTTACAGCTGGTTTTAAAAGCAGAATTTATTTGTTTCTCAAATGAGAAAGAGCTATCGAGAAACACTCCTAAATCTTTAGCAAACAGAGTTCTGAACTTTTCCAGTGGGCCAAGGTCAACATTATTCGATAATGCTAATTCTTTTCCCTTGCATTATAACAATGTGAGGAGTTAATGCTAAGTATACTGCCATTAGCGGCTAATTCTAATTATTACCAGCTAATGCTAATATCGTTTTCTCTTCCCTTTTAACAATGTGAGCAGCTACTGCTAGGTAGGCTGATGCTAGCAGCTAATGCTAATTTGATGTGAATTAGCATTATATTAGTGAGGAGTTAATGCTAAGTAGACTGCCATAAGTGGCTAATGCTAATTTTAGGTAAATAGGAATTGGCATCTAATGCTAATACCATATTTTCTTGCTTTATAACAATGTGAGCAGCTAATGCTAAGTAGGTTGCCGTTATTAGCTAATACTAATTTGAGGTGAATTACCATTTTCTGCTTATGCTAACAATGTTTTTTCTTACTTTTTAACAATATGAGTAGTGTGGGATTAAAGAAATTATTTTACTGCTACTGTTCATAACCATCATCATTACCATCGCATTAATCTTCATTTCATCAAAGCATTTATTGAAGCTGCTGACATCACAATGAAGCCTGTATTACAGGGTGTTATTAATCACATAATAATCTTTCATTGCAGGTGCAACTGTAATCATTTTATACACATTGCATTTTGTGCCTATAAAAGAGTTGTGGCTCAGTCTATTAATTGAAGGTCAAAAGCTTTGGCTGGCGATATGTCCAGACAATCTATCGTGTAAGGGACTTAGAGCTGTGGAAGGATTGCATACACGCTTATAAAACACTTATATCATGTTATTCATTATTATCTTTTAGTCTTTTATATTCTTTTATTAAGCTTTGAGTAGTGGCCGTTGATTAAAGCATTTATTCAATATATTACACATATAGTTTCAGTTAGCTTATTACATATATGAGAGTGGCTTCTGTCTCTCTGAGAGGTCAGAGCAGTTGGCGAGGTGAGGCAGAGTGCATTTGAGGTTGAGACCCACACACACACACATAGTAGGTAGATTAATTTCTAGGTAAGAGTTCAGACATATTTTGCAAGCTTGCAACTGCATTTTGTGCCTGCAGAATTGACAGTTTGTTATAGGACGTGCTCTGATGTTCCGGAGATAAGCGAGAGCAAGACGAGCTACAGGAAGACACCTGGAATGGAGACGGAGGCGAAGTTCTTTTCTAACTGTGTCAAAAGTTGCTAACAGAACATTTGTGGTTTTTATGCATCTGCTTTGACGTATGAAGGGGCGTCATAGAAAATACACTGATGCTATAAAGACGACTGCTTGTGTATTACTGGGTGGAGATGTACAACTGATGTTTTGCAGTGTACATCTCCCCACACGTGTATTCATTAAAATCATCGTTTGACCTAACCCGCCCGGACCAGTGTTATTATTTGGATCCCTCCTGTATCCCTCCTCGATATTTGAATCCGTAACAGTAGCTATTGTGAACACTTTTTTTCATTCAATTTTAACCTTTCCCCTGCAATGTGAAGAGTTAATGCTAAATAGGACGCCATTAGTGGCTAATTCTAATTTTAGATGAAAAGCATTAGCAGCTAATGCTCATACTGTTTTCTTTTGCTTTGTAAGAAATACAGCAGCTAATGATACGAAGTCTACCGTTATTAACTATTGCTAATTTGATGTGAATTAGCATTATCCGATAATGGTAACCCTTTTCCGCTGCTTTATAACAATGTCAGGAGTTAATGCTAAGTAGGCTGCCATTAGGGGCTAACTCTAATTAGGTGAATAATTATTAGCAGCTAATGCTAATATCGTTTTCCCTTCCCTTTTAACAATGTGAGCAGCTAATGTTAATTTGATGTGAATTAGCATTATATTAGTGAGCAGTTAATGCTAAGTAGGTTGCCGTTATTAACTTATGCTACTTTGACGTGAATTAGCATTATGTGCTAATCCTAACACTGTTTTCCCTTACTTTTTAACAATGTGAGCGGCTAATTTTAAGTACGCTGTTGTAAATAGCTAATGCTAATTTAATGTGAATTAGCATCATTCAATAATGCTAACACTGATTTCTCTTACTTATTAAAAATGACAGTAGCTAATACTAATACTCGTTTCCGTTGGGTAAAAATGATGTGAGGAGTTAATGCTAAGTAGGCTGCTTTTAGCGGCTTATTCTAATTAGGGGTGAATAATATATTAGCAGCTAATACTGTTTTCTCTTTCCTTATAACAATATGAGCAGCTAATGCTAATTTGATGTGAATTAGCATTATATTAGTGAGGAGTTAATGCTAAGTAGGCTACCATTAGCAGCTAAAGCTAATTTGAGGTGAATAAGCATTAGTAGCTAACGCTAATACCCTTCTCTCTAGTGTTATAATGATGTGAGATGTTAATGCTAAATAGGCTGCCATGAGTGACTCCTTTCCCTTGCATTATAAAGATGTGAAGAGTTTATGCCAAGTAAGCTGCCATTAGCAGCTAATGCTAATACTGTTTTCCCTTGCTTTATACAACTTGAGCAGCTATTGCTAAGTAGGCCACTTTGCTCTGCTAAGGATTTATGTGACCATGATGGAAACTGCTAAGCTAATGCTGTTTATGGGCCCTGTTAGAATCAATATTCCATTCTCATTCTGTTGTTTGAGAACAATAACAGAAAAATGTGCACTTGAGAACAAATTTATTGTGAATTCAGCTGTGAATGTAGAGTTTGTCATTATTTAAGCTTCCATTTCCAAATGTTAGCTGACACTTTATTAGGTACACTGGCATCTATCTCAGGTACACCTGTGACCTAGATGTTCCTGCAAACAGACTCCTTGGATACCCCCTACATGAATATCCATGTACTATCCAGCTAGACTAGTGTGTCTGTCCCTGAAAATACTCCTGCATGTGTGATTGTTCATGTCTCATCTGCAGGAAACAAACAGGAAGTGAGTGAAAGACACAGGAAATGTTTCCAGCTCTTCCTCCTCTATCAGACATTTTCTCCATACCTGAGAGTGTCCAGTCTCCAGCCTGGATCCTTCAGTCCAGCCGACAGCAGCTTCATTCCTGAACCTCCTGGATGATTGTAGCTCAGGTCCAGCTCTCTCAGATGGGAGGGGTTGGAGCTCAGAGCTGAGGCCAGAGAAGTACAACCTTCCTCTGTGATCAGACAGCCTGACAGACTGCAGACACACAAAACAACAATCTATCAGTCAACAATCATTTTCTCTTTGTCACAATAATATCTATCCATTTACATCCATTCAATGTAACTTTATTTCAAATCAAATCAAATCACTTTTATTGTCACATCACATGTGCAGGTACACTGGTACAGCACATGCGAGTGAAATTCTTGTGTGCGAGCTTCACAAGCAACAGAGTTGTGCAAAAATACAATAACGTAAAACAAGCAAAATATAAGAATGGTTAAATCTGAAAGTAATGTACAATATATAAGAGTATATGCATTACTGGATGTGTATACTAAATATGTTTTTCTACGTGTGTGTGTATACATATTTTACAAATGAAATAGAGTAAACAATAAAATAAGATATATAAAATATACAGAGGTTGGTAGTTGGACATGTGCAAAACAGTGGCATTAATGTACAGTATGGAGTGCATAATGTTGAAGTTCCAGTAGTGAGGGTGAGGTGTCTATGAAGTGTTCAGCAGTCTGATGGCCTGATGGAAAAAGCTGTCTCTCAGTCTGCTGGTACGGGACCGGATGCTGCAGAACCTCCTTCCTGATGGAAGTAGTCTGAACAGTTTGTGGCTGGGGTGACTGGAGTCCTTGATGATCCTCCCGCTTTCCTCAGGCACCGCTTCCTGTAGATGTCTTGGAGGAGGAAGCTCACCTCAATTATCCGTTCAGCACCGCACTACTCTCTGGAGAGCTTTGTGGTTGTAAGCGGTGCTGTTGCCATACCAGGTGGTAATGCATCCAGTGAGGATGCTCTCAATGGCACAGCGATAGAAGGTCCTGAGGATGCGGGGGCTCATGCCGAATCTTTTCAGTCTCCTGAGAAAGAAGAGGCGCTGCTGCGCCTTCTTCACTGTTTTGTTTATGTGTACTGACCACGTAAGATCCTCAGCCAGATGTACACCAAGGAAGCGGAAGCTGCTCACTCTCTCCACAGCAGCGCCGTTGATGGTGATGGGGGTGTGTACTTCTCTGCACCTCCGGAAGTCCACTATCAACTCCTTTGTCTTTGCGACGTTGAGGGTGAGATGGTTGTCTTGACACCAGTGGGTCAGGGCGCTGACCTCCTCCCTGTAGGCCATCTCATCACCGTTGGTGATAAAACCCACCACTGTAGTGTCATCTGCAAACTTCACAATGATGTTGGAGTTTCTAGTGGCCGTGCCGTCGTAGGTGTAGAGTGAGTACAGGAGAGGGCTCAGTACACACCCCTGTGGAGCACCAGTGTTCAGTGTGATGGGGGATGAGGTGGTGCTGCCCAGTCTGACCACTTGGCCTCTGTCAGACAGGAAGTTAAGGATCCAGCTGCAGAGGGAGCTGCTCAGTCCTAGATCCTGCAGTTTCCTGTCCAGCTTCGAGGGAACAATGGTGGTGAATGCTGAGCTGTAATCTACAAACAGCATTCTCACATACATTTATAAGTGACAATACCCAACAGACAACAACAGTCATCTGAAGCTGTTTAACAGTGTAAGGTAACAGCCTCCAATATTAGAGACAAAGCCCCAAACATCAGACAATGGACTGTGAGCAGCACTTGGTGATGGTGGGAAGAAGAACTCCCTTTGACACAAAGATCCTCCCAGTGAAAACAGGCTCCAGGAGGAGCATCTACCATGACTGTTTGCAGGGTGAGGGGAAAGAGAAGAGATGAGCTCAGAGAGACAAGAACAAAACACAAACTAAGGAGAGAGAAGACAAAAGTTAAGGACATGCATTAGTGACATATAAAAGCATCAGGAGTGAAAAGAGGGGAGAAGAAAGCAAAGCATCATGGGAAGTCCACCAACAGCCTGAGCCTATAGCAGCATAACTAAGGGATGGTTCAGGGTCACCTGATCCAGCTCGAACTATAAGCTTTATCAAAAAGGAAAGTTTGAAGCTGATCTTCAAAGTAGAGAGGGCGTCTGTCTCCTGAACTCAAACTGGGAGCTGCTGCTACACCCAGTCCAACATAGCCAGGCTTTCTTTGCTGCTTTGACAAAACCTCAAATCCCAGTCAGAGATGATGAGCATCATCACAGTGATGATCATTTCTCTGTTAACCCAGGCTTTCTGCTTCAGGATCTGTGCTCGCTCACATAACAAGGAGACTTTTAAACATTACTTCACTAAATGGACTGAGCTCGGCCTACAGGTGAACTGGTGCCAGAGATCATAAAGAACATCAAACAGTCAAATTCAACACTTTTAATGGAAATATGAGATTAATGCTGCAGACAATCATGAACCTGCTGAATTCATGAACATCAAAAATGCAGCGAGTGGTAAAATAAAGATTTGACCTCAGTGTTACGGTCTATTCCTAACATATTCCTAACATGATAGCTCTAAAACTGGAACTGACACATATTTAAACTCTACATGTTACTCAGTACATTCAGTTCTGACCCACAGTCCAACAAAGGAAACATGGAGATCACATCAGTTTGTCACCAAAGTCTAATTATTAGTGCAGGTTAACCTGTTACTATCTCGTTAACTCATTAATTGATTAACGTCAGCAATTATTTTAATCACAGTTTTTAAAATCATGATTATTGTGAAAGTGCTCACTGGCTCTGAATGTAAAAACCATGGGTCACAGGAGGGATGTTGACTAGTGCTGGCTTGAAATGGGCGTCATTATGCATCTCAGCCAATGAGAGCATTGAGGGTGAATTTTCAGGCTTGCTGATAATCAATGTGAGCACGGCTGAGATTTTATTCTGATGAGCAAACCATGTGGCCAAACACTTTAAGAGACAGACTGGGATCATACCATTATGTGAAAGAAGACATGTCCCATAGACAGCAAGGGTAGTGGTAGAGACCAGGTACACAGAGAAATGGGGAGCTGTATTGAAATGCAAGCGTGTCAGGAAAGAGTAAAAAGGCAAAATGAGCAGCATCTGGCTGCATTTCAGTGATACTGGAGACCACAAAGCTGATTGCAAAATTTATATAGGAGACGCTGAGAGTAGAACTGATAAAATTAGGAGCTGGCTAAAGTGATACCCATTTTTATTTCCACCCATTTTCCATTGTGGAGGACAAATAGTTTCAAACTCGTCCAGGTCTTAAACCTCACGTGTTCTTCCTAATAGCAGCAAATGGATAAAAGTAAGGCTTTTATGAAAACACTGAATAAAAATTGCTGCCTTAAAAAAGACTAAATGTACAGTTCAGTATTGAATACTACATAAAATAAACTATATATAAAGTGTGTCTGAATGGCAGAGATGCAGAAATATGTGCATATAGCACAGAGCCACGGCTCAGTGTCTGAATGAGTCTCACAGACCTGAATGTGCTGTTGAAGCCATTTATAATTATAACGTAATTCTTTACCCGTTTGATCTGCTCCTTACCACAAGCGACCAGACGTAGAAGGTTTTGGACTTTTAACTATATTTTCTTAAGTTTTACAACTTTTCTTACTGTTAAAAACCTCGTTATGGCCATTCATACTATACAAAGTAATTAGACATGTGTGGTATCTACAGAAATGTCAAAATCTCAGCTAAAAGTTCACAAAACCATCTCAACAACCACCAAACAGCTGAAACAGCAGGTGAACAGATTACACAAAAAAGATGTAAACACAAATCCCCCTGATCATCTGTTTTTTAAAACATGAAGCGTAGTTTTGGACGTTCATTTACTGCTGGTTCAGTGAATTTTGGTTGGACAGTGATGAAACCTGCAGTCTCAGAAACTGTGAGAAGTCTGCCTTCAGCACGCAACAGCAGTGTTGTGTTGTGTGCTGTGGATTCACCTCTGCAAACTCATCACTGTTTTACCATCATGTTTCTACTTAGACATTAACAAAGGAAGCAGTTCCCAGGAACTACTTCCTGTCCTGTTAACATAAGAGTATGTTGCCCTTCAAAACACCTCCACTTCTCCTCTTATTAGAGGACTGCCTTTTTATTAATCTGCTAATTCTGTCAGTTGATGAAAAAACAATGCTTGATCTCACCTGAGAGTTTCCAGTGTACAGTGTGGACTCTTCAGTCCGTCAGACAGAAGCTTCACGCCTGAATCCTTCAGGTTAATGTTACTCAGGTCCAGCTGTCTCAGATTAGAGGTCTGAGAGCTGAGACCTGAGGACAGAGCTTCACAGCTTCTGTCTGACAGGTCACAGTGACTCAGTCTGAAAAATAACAGATAAACAATTACAAAAATAAAACACTTATGTTGAAGTGTAATGAGATACTATTATATTTAGCCATATTTAATCTTGATGTTGTCAGGAAACTGAGCACTGATGCAGAGCAACATGTGGAGAGAATCAGAGGAGAAGAAGTGAAGAGAGAACAGCAGTAAAACAACACTGAATTGTTCAATGTGCTTTTGATATCAACAAAATGTGTCAAATGTCTTTATTTTATATTTGTTTTAGTAGAATTAATGATTATCACTTAGATAACAGCCACAGGCCAGGTCTAAATTGCACTTTGGTAACAGTTACACCCAGAAATATTTCAGAAATGTGGACAATTTGTGCTCCAATGTATTCAGTATTGAACAAACTGAGTACCGATGACCACTTAATATTTTTGATATTTTATTTGAGTTGTTCCCACCTGATTTGTGTTAACTAGAATAAACATTTAAAAACTAAAGCTATGATCACATATTTACTTACAGAGCTTTGTTGGAGGGTTTGACCAATGGCAGCAGCCTCAGAAGAGCCTTTTTAAAGTCTCATGTTCTCACTTAGATCATTGATTTCTACTTACATTTCTTTCTGGGAAAAATGGGGATTACTTTGAAAACAGGAACTATTTTCCCCAAAAATCAGCCCTGGATTAGTAAATCACTCAAACATCTTCTCAGTCAGAAGAAACTGTCTTGTTATGAGGGAGAGAAGCAAAAGATCGAGGCACAGAAACTTGTCGAGAGAGAGATAAAGCAGCTAAAATCAGGTCTAAAAGTAAAGCAGAGCATAAGTTGAATAAAGGACACTCAAGGCTGGCTTGGAAAGGAATGAAGTCCATGGTGGGGATGCAGAACAAGGACAAAAGATGAATGTGATGCTGAATCAGCAGAAGAGTAGGACTCATTTAATTCTCTGTTGATCCTCTACCTAATCACACGAGCCAAGGTGTGAAAATGGGTGTAGGTCACAATCAGTCAAGGTTGCGGAGAGCTCATTGTGAAACCTAGCCCCACCCTATCATGTGATTTCTTGAGGTTAGCCTCTGTACAAACAGACTTCAGCCATATGAGAGTGAGTGTGAGTGAATGAGAGCACACACAGGACACTCTGATCTCTGAATGTGTGTGACTCAGTGAAAGAGAGGATTGGACTGGATATACTGTGACTGAAAAACAAAGTTTTAAAGAGAAAGGTGTCTGGATTAAAAAGGATTATGCTAAAGTGAACGTGCTAATGAAATCTGAACTGACTGAAATGTGAAGTGAAGATTATTCAGATGTAAAAGAGAGAGAGAAACTGATAATAAGGTGGGGCTGAAGATCAGTGAATGGCATGTAAACACCTGATTGGCTGAGTAGATATCAGATCGACAGTTTCAAAGTTTTCCCTGTGGATTATAACTTTAAGAAGATGTGACATTCATCAAGGAATCCTGCTCTCCGGATTATTTCCATGAACACTGATCTGGAACACATCTACAGCGCTGAAAGTGCCCATCTCACCACCAACCTCTCTGTGCACATTCACTTTTTAACCCTTTGTGAGACAATAAAGATGTAAATCTGAATATTTATCTATGTTAGTGCAAACACCTCTAATAGGTTGGTTTAGTCTTTCCAAGTCATAACTTCCCTTGGAGTCTGTGGTCCAGGCTCCTAAAATCATCCTAGTTTAACAAGCACTAAAATCTAGAGGAGAGCTGCACTAACAGGTGTGACTGATAAGATCTGACCTGCAAGGATACTCAGGTTTATGTGTATCAGGACAAGCAGGGAAGACATGGACATCAAATCTGTCAGGCTGCCTGAGTCCGCTCATCCACATCAGCTCAGAACTCTGCATTATCTACTGAGAAAGACTCAGATGACAAGGGATCAGAAGTTCTACAAAAAGCCAAACAAGACTTCCTGTATAGAGGTGTGCGGGCCTACTGATCCACAGTGTCAGCACAACTTTCACATCATATTCATCTCAGCACAACTAAAACATGGTGACTGACCTCAGAGTTTCAAATCGACATCGTGGATTCTCCAGAAGAACACACAGCTGCTTCACTCCTGAATCCTGCAGGTTGTTGTTGTTACTCAGGTCCAGCTGTCTCAGATTAGAGGTCTGAGAGCTGAGACCTGAGGACAGAGCTTCACAGCTTCTCTCTGACAGGTCACAGTGACTCAGTCTGAAAAATAACAGATAAACAATTACAAAAATAAAACAGATATGTTGAAGTGTAATGAGATACTATTATATTTAGCAATATTTAATCTTGTTGTTGTCAGGAAACTGAGCAATGATGCAGAGCAACATGTGGAGAGAATCAGAGGAGAAGAAGTGAAGAGAGAACAGCAGTAAAACAACACTGAATTGTTCAGTGTGCTTTTGATATCAACAAAATGTGTCAAATGTCTTTATTTTGTATTTGTTTTAGTAGAATTGATGATTATCACTTAGATAACAACCACAGGTCAGGTCTAAATTGCACTTTGGTAACAGTTACACACAGAAATATTTCAGAAATGTGGACAATTTGTGCTCCAATGTATTCAGTATTGAACAAACTGAGTACCGATGACCACTTAATATTTTTGATATTTTATTTGAGTTGTTCCACCTGATTTGTGTTAACTAGAATAAACATTTAAAAACTAAAGCTATGATCACATATTTACTTACAGAGCTTTGTTGGAGGCTTTGACCACTGGCAGCAGCCTCAGAAGAACCTTTTTAAAGGCTCATGTTCTCACTTAGATCATCGATTTCTACTTACATTTCTTTCTGGGAAAAATAGGGATTACTTTGAAAACAGGAACTATTTTCCCCAAAAATCAGCCCTGGATTAGTAAATCACTCAAACATCTTCTCAGTCAGAAGAAACTGTCTTGTTATGAGGGAGAGAAGCAAAAGATCGAGGCACAGAAACTTGTTGAAAGAGAGATAAAGCAGCTAAAATCAGGTCTAAAAGTAAAGCAGAGCATAAGTTGAATAAAGGACACTCAAGGCTGCCTTGGAAAGGAATGAAGTCCATGGTGGGGATGCAGAGCAAGGACAAAAGATGAATGTGATGCTGAATCAGCAGAAGAGTAGGACTCATTTAATTCCAGCTTTGATATCATTGATTTCAATGCAGAGCTTTGTGATTTTAGGAAAGGGCTGGTAGCTCTGACAGTGACACTGATGAGGTGTTTGTGAAGGTTCACAGTCATCTAAAGAGCTTAGAAAAGGCATATGGACTTCTTTAAGTTTCTTGAAGACGTTTCACCTCTCATCCAAGAAGCTTCTTTATTTCTAGGGTCAAATGGTAGAGAGTCCCAGATTTAAGCCCTGTGGGAGAGTCCGCCACGGGGGTCATGAACCCCCCTGTTGATCCTCTACCTAATCACACGAGCCAAGGTGTGAAAATGGGTGTAGGTCACAATCAGCCAAGGTTGCGGAGAGCTCATTGTGAAACCTAGCCCCACCCTATCATGTGATTTCTTGAGGTTAGCCTCTGTACAAACAGACTTCAGCCATATGAGAGTGAGTGTGAATGGGAGCACACACAGGACACTCTGATCTCTGAATGTGTGTGACTCAGTGAAAGAGAGGATTGAACTGGATATACTGTGACTGAAAAACAAAGTTTTAAAGAGAAAGGTGGTTGGATTAAAAAGGATTATGCTAAAGTGAACGTGCTAATGAAATCTGAACTGACTGAAATGTGAAGTGAAGATAATTCAGATGTAAAAGAGAGAGAGAAACTGATAATAACGTGGGGCTGAGTAGATATCAGATCCACAGTTTCACAGTTTTCCCTGTGGATTATAACTTTAAGAAGATGTGACATTCATCAAGGAATCCTGCTCTCCGGATTATTTCCATAAACACTGATCTGGAACACATCTACAGTGCTGAAAGTGCCCATCTCACCACCAACCTCTCTGTGCACATTCACTTTTTAACCCTTTGTGAGACAATAAAGATGTAAATCTGAATATTTATCTATGTTAGTGCAAACACCTCTAATAGGTTGGTTTAGTCTTTCCAAGTCATAACTTCCCTTGGAGTCTGTGGTCCAGGCTCCTAAAATCATCCTAGTTTAACAAGCACTACAATCTAGAGGAGAGCTGCACTAACAGGTGTGACTGATAAGATCTGACCTGCAAGGATACTCAGGTTTATGTGTATCAGGACAAGCAGGGAAGACATGGACATCAAATCTGTCAGGCTGCCTGAGTCTGCTGATCCACATCAGCTGAGAACTCTGCATTATCTACTGAGAAAGACTCAGATGATCAGGGATCAGAAGTTCTACAAAAAGCCAAACACGACTTCCTGTATAGAGGTGTGTGGGCCTACTGATCCACAGTGTCAGCACAACTTTCACATCATATTCATCCCAGCACAACTAAAACATGGTGACTGACCTCAGAGTTTCAAATCGACATCGTGGATTCTCCAGAAGAACACACAGCTGCTTCACTCCTGAATCCTGCAGGTTGTTGTAGGTTCCACTCAGGTCCAGCACTCTGGGATACGAGGGGTTGGACTTCAGCGCTGCTGCCAGATAATCACAGCTGATCTCTGACAAATCACAGTCTTTCAATCTGAATAAAAAATGATAAATGTAAGTTTATTAGACAAAGTGTGAGCTTGAAATCATTCAGTGTTTCATCATCTGTTCAGAGCTGAAGAAGGTTCAGAATGTAGAAGTTTAGAAAATGGAAACTCCAGACAGCTGAAGCCAATAGGAAGCAGCTTCAAACAAACAAGAGAAAAAAATGAATTTTTTACATTGAAGTTGTACATTTATCATAAAGTTGTCAAATTTTGCCATGTGAAATTAAAAAAAACTGAACAGGAATCCTCAGAGTTGAACCCTCTGCACAGAGGTTCAGTTTCCTCTTCAGGTCCCAAAGTGCAGAACAACAAGGTTTCAAACAGCTTCGTTCCAGCAGCATCAGCCACAGAAATGCAGAGAAAATTCTTTGGATCTCTTGGTTGTGTTGTATGATGCTGTGTTTGCATATCTGGTGTCCAATGTTCCCTCTAATTTTTCATGTGTCTGAGCGAACACACAAACTCCCTGAGTGGTCCCTTGGACCACTGTGAGCAACATCAGACGTGTGCACTGTGGTCACGCCAGCATCGAATCCATCCAAGTTACATGGTTTATTAAAATAATCAAATTACAGCATTTACATTTATGTTAGACTACTTTTAATTAACTGCTTTAGCCCAATTGCAATGAAAATTTAAAAAAAATCTTGTTCATGACCTGTGTAGTATGTTAACACTATTGGAAGTAAAAATAACTTGAACTCCAATTTTGAAAACACAACTTTCTTTTTCTTTTTTTATATAAAGCTCTGACTTGTATTATGAGTCTGTGTTCTGGGAGAGAGTCCTGTAACTCTCTGTCTGCAAAATTCAGTATATAATGACCAGTGTTGGGCAATTAATTATATATGTCTGTGAAGGTTCTCAGTCATCCAGGTCATCGTAGTCAAAGGAGTTTGCAAAGAAAAGCGTCTGGACTTCTTTGAGTTGCTTGAAGACGTTTCACCTCTCATCCGAGAAGCTTCTTCAGTTCTAAGGTCAAATGGCCGAGAGTCCCAGATTTAAACCCAGTGGGAGTATCCCCCCAAAGAGGGACAAAGGACCCCCTGGTGATCCTCTAATCACATGCGACAAGGTGTGAAAGCGGGTGTGGTACCTAATCAGCCAGGGTTTCGGGTGAGCTCATTGTGAAACCTGGCCCCACCCTATCATGTGATTTCCTGAGGTCAGATGGCCCAGGATGTGAGTGGGCGTTAAGGCGTCTGGGGAGGGAACTCAAAACTGGATTATAGATGGCAGACAGTTGGTGTCGTAAACCACCGCCTCTGTTCAAAGATGGTCGCTCACAGTGGACATAGATGGCCTCTTTCACTCCTCTTTCAAACCATCTGTCCTCTCTGTCCAATATGTGAACATTGGCATCCTCGAAAGAGTGACCTTTATCCTTAAGATGCAGGTGGACTGCTGAGTCTTGTCCTGTGGAGGTGGCTCTTCTATGTTGTGCCATGCGCTTTAAAACAAGCTTTAAAACGAGACCCCACAAGCAGCTACAAAAAGAAAGTTATAGCTTGCCTTCAAGACCTTGAAAAGGACAAAATCATTGACCGCCTCAAATATCACCGGCTTTATCCAGGGGATGCCATACCCTGCATTTATGGACTTCCTAAGATCCACAAGGAAGGGGTCCCACTCAGACCCATAGTCAGTAGCATAAACTCAGCCACTTATAACATTGCGAAACACCTTGCTACCATCCTGGCACCTCTCGTGGGAACACCCACACCACATCAAGAACTCCACCGACTTCACCGACAAGGTCCAGAAACTTACCCTGGATCCAGATGAAACCATGGTGTCCTTTGATGTAGTCTCTCTCTTCACTTGCATACCCACCACGGAGGCAGTGGAGACTGTCAGAAAAACGACTACAAGAAGACAGCTCCTTGGAAGACAGGACCAACTTCACCCGATCAGATCTGCACACTGTTAGACCTCTGCCTTACCACAACATACTTCAAATACAACGAAGGCTTCTACAGACAAAAACATGGCTGTGCCATGGGCTCCCCTGTGTCACCTATTGTAGCCAACCTTTACATGGAGGAAGTGGAAAGAAAGGCTCTTGGCTCTTTTAAAGGGAGAGTACCCAGCCACTGGTACAGATATGTAGACGACACCTGGGTCAAAATCAAGACACAAGAAGTGGAATCCTTCACTGCGCACATTAACGCCGTGGATAAAAACATCAAGTTCACCAGGGAAGACACTAAGGATAACTGTTTGCCTTTCCTGGACTGCGCTGTGCACATTGAAGAGAATGGCAACCTCAACATTGAAGTTTACGGAAGCCCACACACACGGACCAGTACCTCCTCTTTGACTCCCATCACCCTCTGGAACACAAACTTGGAGTAATTAGGACCCTACACCACCGGGCAGAACTTGTTCCTCTAAGCCTGAAGGGAAAAAGAAGGAACACACACATGTAAAGGAAGCACTGAAAACATGTGGTTATCCTAACTGGGCATTCATAAAGTCAGCAAAGAGGCACAGAAAAGAAGATCAGACACCAGCGAGGGAGGATAAGAAAGACAGACGCAACAACATTGTCATCCCCTATGTAGCGGTGTATCAGAGAAACTCAGGAGAGTTTTCTCCAAGCACGACATCCCAGTGTACTTCAGACCCAGCAACACACTCAGACACAAACTGGTTCACCCGAAAGACAAAACTCCAAAACACAGACTGAACAACGTGGTGTATGCTGTACAGTGCAGTGAGGAATGCCCGGACCTCTACATTGGAGAGACCAAACAGCCACTTCACAAGCGCATGGCACAACATAGAAGAGCCACCTCCACAGGACAAGACTCAGCAGTCCATCTGCATCTTAAGGATAAAGGTCACTCTTTCGAGGATGCCAATGTTCACATATTGGACAGAGAGGACAGATGGTTTGAAAGAGGAGTGAAAGAGGCCATCTATGTCCACTGTGAGCGACCATCTTTGAACAGAGGCGGTGGTTTACGACACCAACTGTCTGCCATCTATAATCCAGTTTTGAATTCCCTCCCCACGCCTTAACGCCCACTCACATCCTGGGCCATCTGACCTCAGGAAATCACATGATAGGGTGGGGCCAGGTTTCACAATGAGCTCACCCGAAACCCTGGCTGATTAGGTACCACACCCGCTTTCACACCTTGTCGCATGTGATTAGAGGATCACCAGGGGATCCTTTGTCCCTCTTTGGGGGGATACTCCCACTGGGTTTAAATCTGGGACTCTCGGCCATTTGACCTTAGAACTGAAGAAGCTTCTCGGATGAGAGGTGAAACGTCTTCAAGCAACTCAAAGAAGTCCAGACGCTTTTCTTTGCAAACTCCTTTGACAATTAATTATATAGTTACTTCTTCAAAAAAATAACTGAGTTATGCAAACAACAAAGTTTTTTGCAGCTGTTTACCTAAAAATGCAGCCAAGGCATTTTTTTAAATAAACATTTCAAACTATTTACAGAACAATCAGCTGTTCTGCATCAAATCTGATACCACACAAATTATTTGTGCCACTCCAAAAAATACTTTCTGTCCACTATGAGATAAAGGAGAACAACAGCCTGATACCTGCAGGCCTGACAACAGGAGATGTATCACTGCTGTAACACCTGTAACACTCAGCAGTCGCCTCCTTGTTCTGATACACACAACAAAACTATTGACTACACTACACACTAACTACACACTAACTACACACTAACTACACAAGATTTGCGCTAAACGTCGCAAATCTCTCACATCTCAAAACACCGCCGTCACTCCTAAAACTTCCCCCTTCCTAAACAACTAAATGCCATGTTGCCATATCATTTTTTGATTGGTCGACATGGTACATTTTTCCACAATAGGAATGGGTGGGGTTTTCTGGTGTTGTTTTTGTTCACAGGTGGAGAGTGCTTTCGAGCGTTTTCCTTATAAAACGCTGTTTTTACTGTTTCTTCCCGCAGTAAATATAAACAACGATAGTATTCAGGAAGAAAACCAAACATTGCATATTTTTTATGATGACTCTGGTTTTACGTGGCCTATCAACACAATTTAAAAACTGGTATAAAATCCACACTTTTTCCGTTAATTGTTCCGTCTGTCCTGCTCACATCTCCAATGGTTGTACACGTTGTCATTAACGTGGCTTCACTCCACATCAGCCACGCCGCTTTGCTAGCTAAAACACCGGTGTCGGCACATAAGGACGCTGTCATAGCCTGTCAACCACGTTGATTAGCTGCGTACATACGAATGTGAATCGCATTATTGGCTGGACTATGGGATAAGGTGGCATCGTTCTAATCCCATACGGGAGCAGCCAGTCACTTACTGACTAACACTGCAAAACAGAAGACACTTGTGACGGGAACGTGTGAGAAGTTTTGTGCAGACAAGTGTTGATTTTGAGTCTGGGACGAGGTCTCCGCAGTGTTTTGTGGGAGAAACGTTTCGTCACTCATCCAAGTGACTTCTTCAGTCTCAGCTGACTGCAGGTTTCCCCAAACCTTATAAACAGTACATTTGCATAATGACTGAAACCAGCCCACTGAAGGAACAAAGGGCAGTATCCACATTCTGCATACTGCCTGTGAGAAGCTGGAGACATTTCTCCTCCAAATCCACTGAGCAGCTGCTCGTGGTGGTTTTAGCTTCATGTGTGCGTGTTAGCATTAAGCCTCGGTGACACTCTGCTGTGGACACGGTCACAGCTGGACGCGTGATGGACGAGTCGTCCTTCCTGTTAAACTTCTTTGAGGTGAGCTTGAAGCTGCTGCTTGGGGCATGCACAGCTGGTTATTGTACTGGAAATGTTCTGCAGACGAGTCCACGCGCTCACAACAAAGCTCAGTGTGGACGACGCTGTGCACGCTCCAATGCTGATTGGTTAGAAAGTGGGCGGGAACAGGAAGACAGCGACAGCAGCGTTCAGCACAAACATGGAGGATCAACAAAGAACACGAGAAGCTCAGATGGAGGCTGCAGTGGACACTTTTCATTGTTTTAACACTCGCTTTCACTTCAGTTTCACCAACAACAGCATAAGCAGAGCAGCCCACTGACTGCGTGGCCGTGACGGCGCCCCCTGGTGACTGTAAACCACTACAACATGTAGACGGCCGTCTGCTGCTCATTTCTTTGCCACCATCACAGGAGCTCTTTATCCTGTTCTTTACTCTCATTGGTTCTTTGTCTGCTTGTTTTTTAGAACAGTAGTCATTGTGATTGTTCAAAGAAGACAATCAGCTGTGACTAAATGTAGCTCCTACAGCAGTGATGGTAATAACTACTGAAGCTAATCCAGTATCAAAGCTCAGGAATCAGCAGCTCCCACCTCGTTTTCTTTGAACAACTATTTTTAGCTGTGTTTTTGTGTTTCTGCAGACCTCAGACATCCTGCTGCTCTGGAGAACTGAAGCTCTAAAGGGCTCAGCCTTTATCTCCAAGAAACAAAGCTGATCATGGAGACCCAGCAGGTCAGCTGATCTGTGGACAGCACCAGCATCTTTAACTAAGCCTGAGAGGTGAGCAGTCTTTGGAAGCCTGTCTGATAGTCTCAGAGCAGGATTTGGATCATTATTTGGCTTTTCTTCTATTATTATGTTTAGTTTCTGCTTCACAGATATTCTCTGAGATGTTCTCTGAAATGTTTCCCACTGTTGGACGAACTTTCACAGTTTCTTCATAAAGGAGATCTCCTGTGGAGTCCATCTGTGATAATATGTTAAACACTGAATTATGATTCATATCTGAATGTACTGACTGTTAATTATTGATGAGAACATAATCAGTAAATATAAAGATGTTTGAGTTTGGCTTTGATGAATCAGAATAAAAGTAATAAAATAATGATTTTAGAGACAGGCCTAACTCAGGCCAGCTGACAGCCTCTGTACAAATAGACTTCAGCCATATGAGAGTGAGTGTGAGTGAATGAGAGCACACACAGGACACTCTAATCTCTGAATGTGTGTGACTCAGTGAAAAAGAGAATTATATTGAATATACTGTGACTGAAAAACAAAGTTTTAAAGAGAAAGGTGTTTGGATTAAAATGGATTATGCTAAAGTGAACGTGCTAATGAAATCTGAACTGACTGAAATGTGAAGTGAAGATTATTCAGATGTAAAAGAGAGAGAGAAACTGATAATAAGGTGGGGCTGAAGGTCAGTGAAGGGCATGTAAACACCTGATTGGCTGAGTAGATATCAGATCGACAGTTTCAAAGTTTTCCCTGTGGATTATAACTTTAAGATGTGACATTCATCAAGGAATCCTGCTCTCCGGATTATTTCCATGAACACTGAGCTGGAACACGTCTACAGTGCTGGAAGTGCCCATCTCACCACCAACCTCTCTGTGCACATTCACTTTTTAACCCTTTGTGAGACAATAAAGATGTAAATCTGAATATTTATCTATGTTAGTGCAAACACCTCTAATAGGTTGGTTTAGTCTTTCCAAGTCATAACTTCCCTTGGATCTGCGGTCCAGGCTCCTAAAATCATCCTAGTTTAACAAGCACTAAAATCTAGAGGAGAGCTGCACTAACAGGTGTGACTGATGAGATCTGACCTGCAAGGATACTCTGGTTTCTCCAAAAGCTGATTCTGTTCATCTGGACGTAGCGTTTCGTGGGAGAAATATTTCGTCACTCATCCAAGTGACTTCTTCAGTCTCAGCTGACTGCAGGTTTCCCCAATCTTATAAACAGTACATTTGCATAATGACTGAAACCAGCCCACTGAAGGAACAATGGGCTGGGAGGTCAGTTCCTTAATCTTAATTATGCAAATTCTCATGACCATTGATCAACAACCACTGACCAGATATTCATGTTTATTTGTATCAGGACAAGCAGGGAAGACATGGACATCAACTCTGTCAGGCTGCCTGAGTCCGCTCATCCATATCAGTTCAGAACTCTGCATTATCTACTGAGAAAGACTCAGAGGATCAGGGATCAGAAGTTCTACAAAGAGTAGAACCAGACTTCCTGTATAGAGGTGTGTGGGCCTACTGATCCACAGTGTCAGCACAACTTTCACATCATATTCATCTCAGCACAACTAAAACATGGTGACTGACCTCAGAGTTTCAAATCGACATCGTGGATTCTCCAGAAGAACACACAGCTGCTTCACTCCTGAATCCTGCAGGTTGTTGTAGGTTCCACTCAGGTCCAGCACTCTGGGATACGAGGGGTTGGACTTCAGCGCTGCTGCCAGATAATCACAGCTGATCTCTGACAAACCACAGCGGTCCAATCTGTACAAAGAATGAAAGATGTAAGTTTATTAGACAAAGTGTGAGCTTGAAATCATTCAGTGTTTCATCATCTGTTCAGAGCTGAAGAAGGTTCAGAATGTAGAAGTTTAGAAAATGGAAACTCCAAACAGCTGAAGCCAACAGGAAGCAGCTTCAAACAAACAAGAGAAAAAACTCTGAATATTTCCCATTAAAGTTGTTCATTTATCATAAAAACATGAAAAAGTATTATTTTTCCTTCAAGGAACAACATGGCTTCACTTTTAAAGGTGAAATGTGAAAGAAATGGACATATTTGAAGTCCAACACCTTTTTCCAGTCACATTATTGAAGCAGACAAACTACAAGCTCATTTTCATTACAACAAGTCATCTTCTGGCCCTTTATTATTATTGTTATTATTCAATATTTATGGAGGATGTTTTTAAATTAGGCTCAAATATGTGAAAGACATTTAATCCCATTTCAGTTTGGCCTCATCCTGGGCCAGATTATCCAACACACACTCTGACCACCGGCCCAGGGTCCACGCACAGCTGGGCTCCATCCAAGAGACAGGAAACAAAACCAACACAATAATAAAGAGCACCATGTGATCTTCTTACATTTTAGCTTTTCAAGCCAAACATAGTAAAAACATGTGCATACATATGTTTTCTGATAAAATGATGTGACAGTTAGAAAAGAATAAAGTGGTGGTGTTACAGCCGGCCTTTCTCCCCTCTGTTGCCGAGGCTGTTAGTCTCTCCCAAACTCAGCTAGAGGACTTCCACATGAATTAAAGCAGCAGATCTGACTTTACAAATGAAAGAGGAAGAGGAGAAGAAGAGGAGAGGGAGGCCACCCTGACCATCACTCCAGCTGAAAACATCACACTTCCATTAAAGTTGGTGAGAAAATGTTGAGCAGGATGAGCTGCTGGCTAATCTGGGGGCTGTAGCAGCAGCTCACAGTCACCGTGGATTTCCACTCATGAAAAAGCTCTGGCTGCTTCATTTCATATCAGAGACTTTAAGGCTTCAGTGAAGCTGTACTGTGATGCTTCCTTTCCATATTCAGCCCAATGTGCTCTGTATTGTTTTATGCAGGTCATGTAAACAGGAATGAGCAACTCATTTCAATATAAAAGGTTGGAACTGTAAAGAAAACAAACAGAGCTCATAAACTGAAACTGATTTCATTTTTTCAGCTGGAACATTTTAGTTGTTCCTTTTTCAATACATACATGATTATATTTACAGTAAGTCTTATCATTCCCCTTTTCCCTGTCAGTCACCGCCAATGTTCCCTCTAATGTTTCATGTGTCTGAGCGAACACACAAACTCCCTGAGCGTCCACTGTGAGCGACAGCAGACGTCTGCACTGTGGTCACGCCAGCATCTAATCCATCCAAGTTACATGGTTTATTAAAATAATCAAATTACAGCATTTACATTTATGTTAGACTACTTTTAATTAACTGCTTTAGCCCAATTGCAATGAAAATTTAAAAAAATCTTGTTCATGACCTGTGTAGTATGTTAACACTATTGGAAGTAAAAATAACTTGAACTCCAATTTTGAAAACACAACTTTCTTTTTCTTTTTCTTTTTTTATATAAAGCTCTGACTTGTATTATGAGTATGAGTCTGTGGTCTGGGAGAGAGTCCTGTTACTCTCTGTCTGCAAAATACAGTATATAATGACCAATGTTGGGCAATTAATTATATAGTTACTTCTTCAAAAAAATAACTGAGTTATGCAAACAACAAAGTTTTTTGCAGCTGTTTACCTAAAAATGCAGCCAAGGCATTTTTTTAAATAAACATTTCAAACTATTTACTGAACAATCAGCTGTTCTGCATCAAATCTGATGCCACACAAATTATTTGTGCCACTGCAAAAATAATTTCTGTCCACTATGAGATAAAGGAGAACAACAGCCTGATACCTGCAGGCTTGACAACAGGAGATGTATCACTGCTGTAACACCTGTAACACTCAGCAGTCGTCTCATTGTTCTGATATACACAACAAAACTATTGACTACACTACACACTAACTACACAAGACAACACACAAACACACTCCAAACACGCTAAACGTCACAAATCTCTCACATCTCAAAACACCGCCGTCACTCCTAAAACGTCAAATGCCATATCGCCATATCATTTTTTGATTGGTCGACATGGTACATTTTTCCACCAATAGGAAAAGGTGGGGATTTGTAGTTTTGTTTTTGCTCACAGGCTTTCGAGCGTTTTCCTTATAAAACGCCGTTTTTACCGTTTCTTCCCGCAGTAAATATAAACAACGATAGTATTCAGGAAGAAAACCAAACATTGCATATTTTTTATCATGACTCTGGTTTTACGTGGCCTATCAACACAATTTAAAAACTGGTATAAAATCCACACTTTTTCCGTTAATTGTTCCGTCTGTCCTGCTCACATCTCCAATGGTTGTACACGTTGTCATTAACGTGGCTTCACTCCACATCAGCCATGCCGCTTTGCTAGCTAAAACACCGGCGTCGGCACAAAAGGACGCTGTCATAGCCTGTCAACCACGTTGATTAGCTGCGTATATACGAATGTGAATCGCATCATTGGCTGGACTATGGGATAAGGTGGCATCGTTCTAATCCCATACGGGAGCAGCCAGCCACTTACTGACTAACACTGCAAAACAGAATTGTTAAAGTTTTAATTTTGATTTCAATTGAGATTTGATTTTTTTTTGTGTGTGCAACGCAGATTTTCTGTGCGCAGAGACCGTGCCAGCAGTGCGCAATTGCGCACGTGCGCAGCATAGAGGGAACATTGGGCACCACCACAGTTCACTTCAACAAAACTTTACTTCAGATTTGTTTTCATGTTTTGATCCAGTGATGAGAGCCGTTTCCCCCATGTCCAGTCCTTGTACTAAGCTAGGCTAAACATGTCCAGTGCCTGTCTCTGTGCAGCTTTTAATCTGATATTAATAAGGTAGAAATGGAGGAAGAAGAAAATGACTTCATCAATCAACATGCAGCTACCAACCCAAATGGTGAGGTGGTGGTTAGTTATTACTGTTGTTTATGATCCCCTACATTATCCTACATTCAAATATATCCTCCAGCTACAATAGTGTTTGTGTTCCTAACAGGATTTCATGAATGTGTTATTGTTCATGTCACATCTGTATGAAACAAACAGGAAGTGAGGTTTATCCTTCATGATCACAAACTGTTCCAGCACGTAAACCTGAGATCTGTGTGGAGCAGCTGACCTGTACGATGTGCTCAACACAAACATTATTTACCCTCAGTTACTGTGTGACTGAACCACGTGGGTGTATGAAACATCGCTTTTAGTTTTAATAGCACATGGCAACATTCAGACGTGAATCTATACAGTAACAATTTGATTTGTTACAGTGAGGAGACTGTTGAAGGGAACGATGAGGGGAAACTGTAACAGCAGCAACAGAAACCAGGAGACAAAGCTGAGGTCTGGGTTCCTCTATGCTACACAGCCTCCTGCTCCTGTACTTTAGTAAACACATAAATATCTCCAAGTACACTTACTTCAGAAACTCTATTAAACTCATTACAAGTTTACTTCAGCTTTAAATTACTCACAACATCAGCACACATGAGTAAACAAAGTAACTCACACAGCTACTGTTCAAGTTTAGTCATCTTTAATACAAATATACCCCATTACTATGAATCTCACAGCTACCTGCTCATTGAACTGAACAATAATTCTGTTTTTCCATTAAAACAAAATATGTGACTGTAAAAAATCTTCAGACCGTAATTAAGAATCTCCTTAGCAATCCAAAGATAAAGAAAAGTTCACCTGCCAATTCTATAAAGCTTGGTTGTTTATACAATAATATCATTTAATGATCAGCAGTGGGGATGTTTGGATCCTGACCTGAGAGTTTCCAGTGTACAATGTAGACTCTGCAGTGCAGCAGACAGAAGCTTCACTCCTGAATCCTGCAGGTCATTGTTACTCAGGTCCAGCTCTTTCAGACTAGCGGACTGGGAGTTGAGAACTGAGGACAGAGCATCACAGCTTCTCTCTGAGAGGTTACAGCCAGTCAGTCTGGAAGAAAAACAAACAAACAAATTAATTAAATCAGTCAAATGAAACATTTTTTAATGCCAGCATGCAATACAATTATTGGTTAACTAAATAGCTTCATTAAAACACAACTCTTCTTCTATATCAGCACTTACTCCTTGTAAGCTCCACCTTCTGAGTCAGAAGACATGAAAACAAACTGTAAATCTAGTAGAAACATGATTGGAAATCTTCTCAGATCCATTTGTACATTTAGAGCCTGATACTGAAATATAGCAGCACGGACATTCACAGCAGCAAAGGGTTCTTGCTGATCTGAGCTGGCTTGGCCCTGGCTTATCGAAGATTAAAGAAAGCGGAATCAGCTGTTCAAAACCCACAAGGCTGCCCGCTGTGACTGAAACAATGGGACGGGTCGTGACTTCTCAAAATGGGCTCATTGAACGCAGCACGGATAAGATCTTGAAGAAGCTCATGGCGGTCGTGAGTTCTCAGACTTTGCTCTTTGAGCGCAAAACTGATAACCTCTCGGAGAAGCTCGTGGCTCTCCAACGGGAGATTGAGAGACGAGTGACGGACTGTTAGATCAGCTGTGAAATTGACATGCAGTTGTTCGCACCAAAGAAAACCACCATCATTTCATGCGGCTAACATACCGGCGCCAGCTGTGGTCTCAAGGCTGGAGCTGAACATAACAAATCTCACCCTGATAACAGACGGTGTTTAGACTATTCCTTCCCATCCTAAGCATGCTTATCCCCTCCCGGTGCAGACGGTGGGTCGAGGGGGCCAACGCAAATGCTGCAGGCCCGGATACGCTGTCTACACAGGCTGTCTCTCACCTTTTACCCATCCCTGTTGCTTGTCATGTGTTTCTATGGCGTATTAAGAGTTTTGATGTGCTCTGCGCTAAGGTCATTTTTTTTCTGTTCTCAAACTGATCTCCCTGTTGGAGCTCAGTCTGGGGGCAGTTCTTTTTCCTCCTCATCTTTCCTGATGTTGTGCATTTTCCGCTGTTCGGTTCCGGGTCGCTGCTCTAGCGGCTGACCGGCCAGCTACCTAGCCTGACCTGTCTCCCCAATGTGATGTTTGTGTATTGTATGTACGGTTGGCAAGGTCAGTATCCTAATTGCCCCTTGAAAATAAATACAGTGTTCTGAATCTGAAAAGATTACAGAAGACGACTCTGTTCAGTAAGTATTACACTCATGCTATCAAGAAACACCAAAGGTAGGTAAAACTCTGGTTGTTGCAGCCATCCAGTATGACATGCTTTGTACTGCTTTGCTACAGTTTGTGACACCTGGTTGATGAGTTGTGAAGGATGATGAAACAAACACTTCACTCAATGTTTTTCTTCTAAACTGGATGGAATTTTGAGAGTTTTTCACACTCTGTCCCAACTACAAATTGGGGGGAACACAGCAAATACATAAACTTTACCCACTTTACCCACGGGGGCGATCGTGGCTCAATAGTTGGGCGTTCGCCTTGTAATCGGAAGGTTGCCGGTTCGAGCCCTGGCTTGGACAGTCTCGGTCGTTGTGTCCTTGGGCAAGACACTTCACCCATTGCCTACTGGTGGCGGTCAGAGGGCCCGGTGGCGCCAGTGTTCGGCAGCCTCGCCTCTGTCAGTGCGCCCCAGGGTGGCTGTGGTTACAATGTAGCTTACCACCACCAATGTGTGAATGGGTGGATGACTGGATATGTAAAGCGCTTTGGGGTCCTTAGAGACTAGTAAAGCATTATATAAATACAGGCCATTTACTTGGATCCTTATCATTCAAGATTGTGAAAAGATTCTCTACTCAGAGAATACTGGTGATTTTAGATGAGAGAGATGATTTGGAAGATGATGAAGGGGAAGGGTTTTCAGAACTTGAGGCCTTTTGTCTTCACTGTATAGGACAGAGAAGACAGGAAGGGAGGGAGAAGTGAGGAGAATAACACACAGGAAATGGTCTTGGGCAGACTCAAACCAGGCCCTGGAGTCACGCCTCTAACTTTCAGTACATGGGTCACCTGCTCAGCCAGGTAAGCTACAGCAGTCAACAGTGTGTGAGTTAATTTGAACACAATGATGACTACAAGTCAGGTAAAAGAAAATACTTATCATCAACCAACAAGGGAAAACAGTGAGCTTGAATGACCAAGCTTTGACCAAGGGTGGCTCACTCCTCGGTCTTCTTGCCCAAGGAGTGAACCACCCCGCATGGCTATCAATGTGGTGCAACGAAGGCCATCATACAGTACAGGCCATCCAAGCTGATTTTTAACTTTTCGTCCCAGATACCACCTTAAAAATCATCTAGATTAGGATATGTTGGCTGATCTGAATTGTGTTCTAGATCCAATCACAACAAACAGAGAGCTGTTGTGTGTCCAAGGTGAACAGGAAGAATATATACATGCATAAAGTCAATAAAGTCAGAAGGTTTGCTTTAGACTGTGCTGCAGTTTATCATCAAAGACTGACAAACAGGCACCATGCTGCCAATAAATGGCATCAAGTCTGACTTGAGTTTTTTCTTTTTTTTGTTCTTTTTTTTAAAATGAAAATTAAACTTTATAGCAACCACAGCAGAGATGACCAGGGAAGGTGTGCTTGAGGGGATATAGCTAAAACAGCTGGTTTCAGACTGAAGGTGAACTGAGGTGCTGCACCCAAGTCTGTAACAACATTTTGACAACAGTGTGAAAGAAGAAAAGCAGGTTCAGGGAGGGACAAACATCTGCTGCACAGGTTTGGAGTGAGAGGAGAGAGCAGGCCAACAACAACAAAGAAAGAACAAACACACTGTGGAAGACCGAAGCAGAGTTTAGTTTAAAGTGTAACTAAGGATGTTTCTCTGGCTGCCATGATTCACTGAGTAATTCAAATGCTTTCTTTAATGCAGGACCCACCATGCATGTAAAAGCAAGTGTTTCAGAGATATTTGTGACTAAAAATAGACCTGCAGTAGAAATGTATCTAGGAGCATGCATGTGAATATAAAGTATAACAACATTAGGCACATGGAGCCTAAGTTTTTAAACAAAGACTGATAACATAACAGCAGCAGTGATGATCAGAGTTCATGGTGAATTCAGCGTCTCGAGTGCACCGAGTTCTGGAGGCATCAAAGAGGTTACAGTTGTATTGGAGAAATCCCAAAACTTTAGGATTCAAATTCATAAAAAGACAGAAAGCCTGGTGAAATAAATTACTGACACAGTTGGATGTTAAAGTAAAGACATGAGTACAAATGTACTCACAGAGCTTTATTGGAGGCTTTGACCACTGGCAGCAGCCTCAGAAGAGCCTCCTCTGAAGCAAAGTATTTCTTCAGGTCAAACACATCCAGATCTTTTTCTGATGACAGTAAGATGAAGACCAGAGCTGACCACTGAGCAGGAGACAGTTTATCTGTGGAGAGACTTCCTGATCTCAGGGACTGTTGGATCTCCTCCACTAGAGATCGATCATTCAGTTCATTCAGACAGTGGAACAGATTGATGCTTTTCTCTGCAGACAGATTCTCACTGAGCTTCTTCTTGATGTATTGAACTGTTTTCTTATTGGTCTGTGAGCTACTTTCTGTCTGTGTCAGCAGACCTCGTAGGAGAGTCTGATTGGTCTGCAGTGAAAGACCCAGGAGGAAGCGGAGGAACAAGTCCAGGTGTCCATTTGGACTCTGTAAGGCCTTGTCGACAGAACTCTGATGGAGAGATTGAAGTTTTGGTTTGTTAAATAGTTTAGACCATGTAGAGGTTGTTTGTTGTTGTTCCAGCAGATTGAGTCCAGAGTTGATGAAGGTCAGATGGACATGAAGAGCAGCCAGAAACTCCTGAACACTCAGATGGATGAAGCAGAACACCTTGTCCTGGTACAGTCCTCTCTCCTCTTTAAAGATCTGTGTGAACACTCCAGAGTACACTGAGGCTGCTCTGATATCGATGCCACACTCTGTCAGGTCTGATTCATAGAAGATCAGGTTTCCTTTCTGCAGCTGATCAAAAGCCAGTTTTCCCAGTGACTCAATCATCTCCCTGCTCTCTGGACTCCAGTGTGGATCTGTCTCAGCTCCTCCATCATACTTGAACTTCTTCACTTTGGCCTGAACCACCAGGAAGTGGATGTACATCTCAGTCAGGGTCTTGGGCAGCGGTCCCCCCTCTCTGGTTTCCAGCACATCCTCCAGAACTGTAGCAGTGATCCAGCAGAAGACTGGGATGTGGCACATGATGTGGAGGCTTCGTGATGTCTTGATGTGGGAGATGATCCTGCTGGCCTGTGTCATGTAATTAATATATTCTTAGTGCTTATTTTCTGATTATATTGTTTTATGTACTTTAGTAATGAAGGTTTGTAAAGCAAGGCCACTTTTGACTCACAAACTAAGTGCTCAGCCAGACTGAAAAACAGGAACTTAGTGTAGCGCATACACGCATATTAATAAATACAGGAAGCCAGATAGAAAAGAGGAACTTGTACCATATAAGGAGTTGTTTGTATCAAAATTGTGTGACGTGTAAAGTACCAAAATAAAACCTATATGAGACACAGTTTATGATTCTAATGTTAGAGATCCTGCAACTGGCATTGGGCTGTGCAGGGCTCTCTCTCTTCCGGAAGATGATTGAATAAAAAGAATTATAAATGTTTTCACCACTATGAGTCGGGTTTTCTCTGTTCTATCATGGGGACAAAAGAATCGGGTTTTAATACCTGCTCCTCATCTCTGAATCTCTTCCTGAAGTACTCCTCCTTCTGTGAGTCGGTGAACCCTCTGACCTCTGTCACCATGCCAACACAGTCAGGAGGGATCTGATTGGCTGCTGCAGGTCTTGTTGTTATCCAGAGGTGAGCAAAGGGAAGCAGTTTCCCCCTGATGAGGTTTATCAGCAGCACATCCACTGAGGTGGACTTTCTAGGGTCAGTTAGGATTGTAGTTTTGTGGAAGTCCAGAGGAAGTCGACACTCATCCAGACCATCAAAGATGAACACAACCTGGAAGTCTTCAAAGCTGCAGATTCCTGCTTCTTTGGTTTCAGTAAAGAAGTGATGAACAAGTTCCACCAAGCTGAACTTTTCCTCTTTCAGCACATTCAGCTCTCTGAAAGTGAATGGAAATATGAACTGGATGTCCTGGTTGGCTTTGTCTTCAGCCCAGTCCAGGCTGTATTTCTGTGTTAAGACTGTTTTCCCAATGCCAGCCACTCCCTTTGTCAGCACTGTTCTGATTGGTTCATCTCTTCCAGGTGAGGCTTTAAAGATGTCTTCTTGTCTGATTGTTGTTTCTGGTCTGTCTGGTTTCCTGGATGCTGTTTCAATCTGTCTGACCTCATGTTCATCATTGACCTCTGCAGTCCCTCCCTCTGTGATGTAGAGCTCTGTGTAGATCTGATTCAGAAGGGTTGGGTTTCCTGCTTTAGCGATGCCCTCAAACACACACTGGAACTTCTTCTTCAGAGCAGATTTAAGTTTACGATGACAAACTGCAGCATGAAGTTCTCAATGAGAAGAAATATGGAGAACATAATTTGAAAGTGGAAATAACGAATTAATTTTAAAAAGAATGAATCTTTAAAACATGTTGCTCCATCTCATAAGACATTAGAAAATATTCATTTATCCAGCAGCTTAAATCTTTAGATAAATCCTCTTACTGCTCTGCAGACGGTCAGCCAGCTCCTCCTGATTCATTCTCCTCAGGAAGTCCACTGTGATCTTCACAAATGCCTCTCTGCTGCTGCTCCTCTGACTCTCTAAGCATTCTGGGTAATCTGGACTCAGAACCTTCTGGATCTTCTTCAGCTCGTTCTTCACAAAAGTGATGATGTTGTCCTCCAGCAGCTGGAACAGAATATTTATGAATGAGCCAATCAGACTGAAATCATGGAGCCAAACATCAGATCGATGTTGGACACACTGACAATCCACTGGTCTACAAAGAGCAGCATGGAGATGACTGTGAACTAGTGATGGTAAATTTGATTCTTTTTACTGAATCGAGTTTTAATGAGTCACTCACCAAAGTGAATCGGGTTTTTTGAGTCATTTGAGTCACTGAGTCAGTTGACCAGAGAGTGCAAAAAATGTACATTTTCACTCAAACTTAATTTGTTTCTCTTTTAATGTAAATCCTACTGCTAAGATGAGTGATTCTTAAAGAAAACAACTATTTTATATATAAAAAAGAGCAAAAGAATTTCTAAAGGAACATTTCTTTTGTTTATTTTTGTTTTATTAGTATTTTCCTTACATGTGTCAAATATATATTTTCTCATCTAAATGTCCACTGAGCTGTGAGCCAGGGGGCGGTAAAGTGCCTTAACATTGGTTGCCAACCAAGAAGAAGAAGAAGTAGCTGCGAGCCAGGAGGGAGGGGGTGAGTGAGTGAGTGATTCGTTCGCTCTATGATTCAGCACAGGAGGGAGGGGGGTGAGCGAGTCATGAGTGATTCGCTAGCTCTGTGATTCAGCACAGGAGGGAGGGGTTATCGAGTCATGAGTGATTCGCTAGCTCTGTGATTCAGCACAGGAGGGAGGGGTTAGCGAGTCATGAGTGATTCGCTAGCTCTATGATTCAGCACAGGAGGGAGGGGGTTAGCGAGTCATGAGTGATTCGCTAGCTCTATGATTCAGCACAGGAGGGAGGGGGTTAGTGAGTCATGAGTGATTTGTTTCCCCTACGATTCAGCGCAGGAAAGGAGGGGGTGAGTAGCTCAAATGTGCTGTTAGCATGTTAGCAGAGCGATGCTACTGTGAACCGAGGAGCTATTGTCTTGATGTGAGCTTCTACTCAGGGTTTTTTCTTCCAGTTCAGAGCAGAAATGTTTTTGTTAAGATACTGGATGTTGTGTTTTTCTTCACAATTTGAATTATAAGCTAGATATATTTCTACTAATGAAATTAGTTTGCTAACAGCAACAGGGATGAGTCAGTGAGTCAGTTGCGCTTGTGAATCATGATTCACGAGTCAGTAAAGTGATTCTCGAGTATTGAACGATTCGTTCATGATTCGCGCATCACTACTGTGAACAGAATAGATGTAAAAGTAGTTGTTGTACATGTACAGACCATAAATATGGAGTCCAGCTGTGTTTGATGCTGCTGGGCAGACTGACCACTGGGAACCTCTGAGCTCTGCTGGTCCACTCTGTGGAGGAACCATGAAGAATTAGTTCAACACAGGATAAAGATCCAGGAGTTTCTGCTCAAATAACTTCATCTGAATCAAGTTTGTCAAGTTTTAAACTCTCAGATTGTGAAAATATGGGCCATTTTTAGTAAGTTCATGGACGTCCTTTCAGTGGTGATGTCAGGGATGATTTTGAAGAAGCTCATTAAACTGAACCATCAGCAGATCACTGCTCCAAAACCAGAACATGATCCGAGGTCTCCCTCCACCACCAGAACACCAGCTTTACTAACGTGGTAGATCAGTGTAGTACAGATCAATAACTGATGAGTCATTTTATCAAAATCACTGAGTGCTTCACATCTGACCCTCTGATGTTTCTGTGGACATTTTGCATATTTAATGAATGTCTGAAAGTTTTACATTCATTCTATGAATACAGTGGAAATGTTGTGTTATACTGGCTGTTGTTAATCAGACGCCATCAGGACAACACTGAAGCACATGTGGATGTCATGATACTGATGCTCAGATTTAATCACAGGGAACAAAACCAGATGTTACCTTCAGATTGTGACCTTTGGAGTGGACGATGCAGATTTCAATAGAGAATAGATGTTGTTGTTTTTCACCTGTGAAAATAAATCTAATTTTTTGAACTTAAGAATTTATGATGCTGGAAAAAAATCCAGGCTTTAGCTGCTGGGTCTCTGTGTGACCTCTCAGACTGTTTAACAGATCAGACACAAAGAGAATCAGAGCAGCTCTTTAAAGACAAACATGAACCCACTCAGGTCACACTTTCCCCACAGATATGAGCATCACTGTCCTCAAACAGCAAATGACCAAGTCTAACATTTGGATCTTTTCTCTTTCATTGTTTTCTTTTTAATGAATCTTTGTAACAATCTGAGGATGTTTCAGGTCAGATTTATCCAGGAAACACAAACATGTAAAGGAGTCATCACAGCTCTCTGACCTCGTTGGTCCAGGTTCAGCACTGAAGGCTGGAGTTAAATCTTTGGACCGGTCACTCCTCACAGACGGACAGCTGGATCCTGCAGACTGTGACCTCTGACCTCTGCAGACACAAACATGATTGAAGCAGCTGTGATCACACAGACTGCAGATAATGCAGCTGTTTCCTGTCAGTAACATCCTCTTAGATTAGAGTTCAGCTTTTTACAGGAAAACTGGACAAAACTGATTTTGTTACAAATTCATTTTCATTTCCTCTCAGCTCACAAACACAGTCAGAAAATCAACCAGAATCAACACTGATTATAATGTCAGTGCAGAATTATTTCTGTAACTCAGTGAGTTCAGCTCTCTGACCTCGTTGGTCCAGGTTCACCACTGAAGCCTGGAGGTCGACCTTTGGACCGGTCACTCCTCACAGACGGACAGCTGGACCCTGCAGTCTCTGCTCTGTCCTCCTCTTCCTCCATCATCATCTTCAGTCAGTCTGAGAGGTAAACCACAAACACTCAGTGAGTTCACATTAACAGGAGTAACTGAGTCGCAGTCGCTGACCTCTGACCTGTCATGTGACCTAAATACCAGGTCAATATGTCTGTAGGTTCAGTCATCCAGGTCATGTGATCTAAGGAGCTTAGAAAGAAAAGAGACGTCTTTAAGTTTCTGGAAGACGTTTCATCTGAGAAGCTTCTTCAGTTCTAAAACCAAACGGTGGAGAGTCCCAGATATTTAAACCTGAGAGGGAAAGAAAGCATGTCGCTGACCCACTATTGTGGGTCACCATGTTAAATACAACATGTTATTTCAAGGAGGAAACTGAGAGCCTTTTCACCAGGAGCACAGACATCTGGAGCACAGACATCCGGAGCACAAACATCTGGAGCAGCATGTCGATGCTGTTGGTTGAGATCCTGAAGACTGAAGTCCAGGCAGCTCCAGCAATGATCCACTGATGTGTTTTTATTCCATGTATGAATGTTGTTATTGACAGAGACGAAGTTTGTGTGTCAGTGATGCAGTGACTGTTGTTGTTACCTGTACAGGCTGGTTAGACTCTATGAAACAGATCATACAGATCTCTGCATGTTAGAAGAGACTATTAAAGGTCATGAATGAGACAAAGGCAGGGAGGCGTCCTTTACAGCTAAACAGCAGAGTGAGAGAACAGCCAGCACCTCTACATTTATCACATTATACAGCACATGTATGTTACTGACAGGGATGATAAGAATTTAGTGAGATTTTAGAGAATTTAGAGAGACCGGAAATACAAACACACACAGTTTGTTGTGTGAAGAAATCAAACATGAACAAACAGTAAAGTTCCTAAAGACAAACTGTTAAAGGAGGAAACAAAGCAAACTTACAGTTTCTTCACACACCAACAACAAGCTCCACTCCACACCTGGACACTAAACATGGACACACAGGTGAGCTGCTTCCTGGAAGGAGGCGGGACTCCACCTGAAGCTTAGCACAGGTGGGAGGGACTCAACAGGAGCAGCCGAGCTCATTTGACCGAACACTGGAAAATTTCTCTCTTTTCTTCCTGTTTTATTTGCTTTAAATTTGCATTTTATGTCCCCGTGTGTGTCTCTGTGTTCAGATGTGATGTTTACTGCAGACCTGTTTGTTACGCACACATTATCATCTTTACTAATTTGACATTATCCCTCAGAGATGCAGCTCACACATAAAAACAGGAATGTATGAACAAAGAAAATACTGGACAGAAGTCATTGTTGCTCCTCTACAAGCTGATGTTAAAAACATAAACAAAACATAATTCATAATCATTTTTTTTAGCTACAATATGTAATTTGATCAATGATTTATGGAAAGACGAAAAGTGATCCTTTAATCAAAGATCAACCTGACCAACATTTTCATAGATGTTGGTCACTGTGCAGACTGAATGTTTACTAATGCATCTGGATGTTTTTCTTTTTTAACTTCAGTGTTAATGTGTGTTTGACTTAAAACCTCAGACTAGTTCAGAGTAAAGTTCACTTTGTTACACGAAACCTTGTTGTAGCTGCCAGTGTCAACACACTGATCCCAGATCAGCTCTCACACTCACTGTTTGCTTTATTTGGAATATAAACAAACATTCAAATGCAGTGGATTTCTCTGTTTCCAGACTATAGATCCAGTCACACTTTCCTTCACCTGTGCAGTAAAAACTGAGAGCAGAGCGGAAACCAACCATCCAATCAGTGAGCAGCATCAACACCTGGGCTTCATTCAAATGTGGTGACAGGGTGTGGTTGTTTGCTCAGCTGCAGGGGAAGTTTGCTGGTACATCATCATTTAAATGTGAGTTTCCTATTACACAGCAGTGTAATGAGACTAAATGTGTGTGGCAGAAGCAGAGTGGAGCAGGCAGTAATGTGAAAACAAAGCAGTTCAGATTGTGTGATTAAGAAATAAAGAATCCCACAGCAGTCTATAAACACTGTGTTCATCGTGTGGAGTTGGTGTTTCTGTTAGTGATGTTCAGAAGAAGCTTCATGAGGCTTTGAAGATTCAAGCTAAGTGCTTAATTCCTCAAAGCTTCGTGTGCAGACAAACCCCCCTGCTGGTCAAAAACATGCAGAGTTATTACAGGTCATGTTGAGAGGAGGATTTGTAATTACAGGCCCTCATGTAACCTTGTGTGCACGGCAGCAAAATTGAGAACTAAACTAATCTAACAGTCTCGACTTGTTTTTTGTCCTTCAGTTCTTGTTTTCATTTAAATGTTTGTTTTGTGCAGATTGATGTGTAACATGTTCATTCAATGAAAATGTTAATATATGATTACGATCAGGTAGATATCCATGTTAATGGATGTCAGTATATCAGATCAAAGAAACTGGTGCAACTTTCTGGACCTCAGTGTCACGATCTTGGGTCGGTAACCCAGTTTTTTGTGTTATTATTAATCTTTGATTTCATTATGATTCATCACTGCTAGTCTTTTGATTGATGTTTTGAATTTCTAGCTCCCTATGTTCTCCAGTATTTCCTGATTTCTAGTCTATAGGTTTTGTTTATGTGCCTCCCCTGTGTTTCAGGTCTCCTCTAGCTGTGTCCGAATTCAGGGGTAGGATGCTCTGAAGCAGGGGCGATTTTAGCCCATTTTTGGGGGTGCTTCAGCACCCCCAAAATGAATCAAAGCACCCCCAAAGATTTCTTACTTTTTTTTGACAATATTTGCTGTTTGTGTGACACACTACTAAAAATATAAAAAGCATACAGTACTTGGTTGAGACGGAACATTTTAACAACAAAAGTATAAAGAACCCCCCCCTCCTCCCAAAATGGCTTGTTCCAGCTCGCCCCCCTCCCCCACTCTGGCTCTAGGGTCGTTGCTGCCACAGCGATGGTAGCTGAGACGCAGCAGAGCGGAGGTGGAGTTCCTAGATTAAAACAGGACATATTAGCAGCATTTAACCTTCAGTTACTCTTTATGTAGTTAGATAGGAGTCATGTCTCTTTTTAGCTGAAAAACCTTACACCCAGGTAACCTGCAGTGTTGAAAACGTGTTTTCCAATGATGTTTGCTACCCTACAATCCGTCCTACTCTGTAGTAAATTCTGCGACATTTGACCGCCCTGTTGCTCCCACTGAAATGTATACAGCCTATTTAAAATCTAAAACTTAAAATTGTCCCTAGCCTACTGTTGTTACCACTGTCCTGTTTGAAATGGATACTAACTAGCTAACTGACTGAATGCCCATTAACCTTATAACTCCTGTTGTGTGTGTGTTTGTGTAGAGAGAGACAGTCAGGTTCATAATGAATATAAGGAAGTTTTTTCAAAAACAGGAGCCACATTCAGGTAAAAGTGTAAGAACAAATGATCCATCAATAAAGGATAATGTTGGATCAGTGTTTCAATATTTTATATCTTTTATTAGATGTTCATGTGGTTTGGTTATTTGCCTTTTGGTTGAAAATAGACTGAGAGAGGACTTTTCGTTAGTGATCTTAATAATTTTTTTTCATATTAATGTAATTTTTTAATCTAATTGAATACAATCTATTTGTGTATGATTGTCAGTCCAAAGAGGGAGAGAGGAAAGAGGGGAACTTGAGGCGAAAGTACAAGGTCAGGAAGAACCAGGTAAGAAAACAGACAGGGAAGAGTGACAGGCACAACAGAAACTATGAAACTGATGAAGAGAAAAAAACTGATTTTACTCATACAGTCTGGAAGTTGTGTCCTCCCTATATTAAAGCTGCTATACAGAATCTGCAAAACAGACTGAGTTGAAACATTTTTGACCCTCTCTAACAACATTCCAACATAACATTATCATTGATGGGGAGATTAAAATTAATGATATATTTTTATGTGGTTCAGCCACAACTCTACTAAAACCTCAGCCAGTAATAGGTAGGCCAACGTTTGGACTGTCCAGTTGTCTGTATGACTGCCGCATACAAACTTATTAAATTAGTTAAATTAGTATCTGCAGTAAAGATTTTTTCATACATTGTATACATTCTACCACAGGCAAAGTTGCCTCCATTTTTATAGTTTTTTATTTTGTAATAATTTATTCTGTTTTGGGAGTGTTTTTATGTATCTGTATTATATTATACATACACTCCAAAACATGCACTCAGTTTACTTCTTACTCACTATGAGCATCATTTAAATAACCTTTATCCGATTTGATGGTTTTGTTACAGACTTCTAAAAAAAGTGTTTTGCTTTACCTTCACAAATGTAGGGTTGTGTTAAAATGTACAAAACGGTGATGTCATGTTTTGTGACGAGGACCCAGGCAGAGAGAGACTTGATGAATTTAAGAATCTAATGATTTAATAAAGAAATTTGCAGACTTGCACAGAGATGTTAAAATTATGATGACTGATAGCGGAGATGAAGACAACAGACAATGAGGACAGGGAGGAACAGGGGTTTAAATGCACCAAGGAGACAGTGAGAGGGAACTCAGGACAACTGGAGACATTTAAGGATGCAGGGACTGACAGAGACAGGGAAGAAGTCTCATTGTGACGTGTAAAGTTTATCTCGCCTGGCTGGGCAGCTCTCTGGGTGCTCAGCACCCCCAAAGCTCTGATCCTAGAATTGCCCCTGCTCTGAAGGATTCTACCTACCTACCAATGTATTTTTGTAGGTAGTATCCTTCGACAGACGGGTAGGCAGGAAGTGAGTGGCTGTGCACAGCCCCCCTTTTTTTTCCATAGAAACATTATTGAAGAAACAATGAGTAGGCAACATATAAACAGGCTGTGGACAGCCTGCCTTCATTCAAGTCCGCCCCTACTTCTGTGTTTTTCTGGTCGCTAGTGCCACAGCGCGGCAGCTTTGAAATGGACCCAGAAATGTCTCTCCATTTTTTTGGACATTTTTAATTCTGGAGGAACTAGAATGTCACGGCGAGTGAGAAGAGCCGTATGGCCTTGAGGCGACTTTTGTTTTGATTTGGCGCTATATAAATTAAATTGAATTGAACTGGAAAGATAAAGGAGGATTCAAGTGCAGACACTCGCTGGGATGTGGAGGTGGTTTATTGAAAATAAAGCACAAAGTGAAAAATGGCAAAACAGACAAAAGCTAAACTAGACTGGGACAAAACTAAACTACAAAACAATAAACCAGAACAAGAACATGAAGGTGGCTGAGATAGCAGGGAGAACACACGGAATGAAACATGGTAGATTCAAAGACAGACCAGCAAAGGAAGTAAGTGACGAGTCCAGACAAGGGAGGCAAAACTGAATACACTCACATAAGACACGGACTTTCATAATAAAACAGGAAACAAGAAACCACACACAAAAATGCAGACTAGACTTAGAACTAAACCTACTCTAAACATGAGAACACAAAACCTGAGAACAAAATTACCAGGATTTAGACATCGGGGAAACCAAACAACCTCTGGCGGAGTGGATGGCACAGCACAGAAGAGCTACCTCATCAGGCCAGGACTCTGCAGTCTATTTACACCTACAGGCCAGTGGACACTCTTTCAATGATGAGGATGTACACATCCTGGACAGGGAGGAACGCTGGTTTGAGGGCGGAGTCAAGGAGGCCATTTACGTGAAAAGGGAAAGACCATCTCTGAATGGAGGAGGGGACCTACGGGTACATCTGTCACCATCTTACAATGCTGTGATTGCAGCCATTCCCCAACTCTCTCTGAATGGGACTCATGTCCATTGATCAGTGTTCTTTGATCAGTGGTTGTTGATCTTTAGAATTTGTGGACGGCTGTTTGATCCTCCACATGTTTAAAGGTGTCCAGTCCTGAGACACTGGGGGTGGAAACAGCTGTGATGTCATTGGACTGTCACAAAGACAGAAGTGCATGAAGTGAGCAGCCAAGGAGCCGCTGATGTTTTGGATTCAACAGCATTTGAAAGGTTGACACAGACACATTTGCACATAGAAAGCTGAATTTGTCATATGCCACAGTGAACTCACTGTTCAGTGTTTTTCAGGAAGCTTCTTAACTGCCTCTGCTGTCAAACAAGCAGCTGATGTCCTTGAGAAGAAGCTGAAGAAGTCTTCAACAACAAATACAGGAAGTGGACTTTCAAATACTAGATTCACTTCAGACTCACACAAGAAATGACTCAACTAGCTGTGTTTGATTGACTCCTTTGACTCTATGAAAGGTCAATGTGTGTCTGTACACAGACGGTTGTGTTGGACTATCACTCAAAAAAATAATTTATTGGATGAACGTAATTTTATCTTGCCACTTATATTCCATCTAAACAAATCATGTTATATCAATCCATCTTGGTTGTGTTGTGTCAACACGATATATGTGTGTAGGTTTAACATAATATTAAGATTAACATTCAATTAATTTGACTTTTGTTCAATCAACATGTTTGAACCATGTTAGTCTAACTAGATTCATTTAAATTCATCTTATATTGTTTAAACACTTTGGCACAACGAAAGTCAGTCTTGTTACACGAACTAATAAAATATTTGTTTGTTACACCAATGATAATCTTGTTGAATGAGTGAAATGTAACTTATGTCTGTAGTACATGTTGTATTCATATTACATAAAGTTCGACAAAAAAATTCAACAGATTTACAGCAACTTCCAATCCACCCATCTGCTTATATTTAACTGGGCTGCGGTATGATAGGGGCAGGGTACAGACTGGACAGGTCGCTAGTCTATCATACAGAGACAAACAACCATTTGCACTTTAACACCTTTGGGTAATTTAGAATAACCAGTTACCCTTACAACTGCATGACTTTTAACTGTGGAGGAAACCAGAGTACGCACACTGATAAAAGCTATTTTGGAGAGAGGTATATATAATCTATGCAAATCATATAAGATTTACTCTATTATTGCACTCAGCCGAGGAATTGTACAGTAATGGGTTAATTATACCCTTTTCTTAAGAGTAACAACATTACATTAAAAAATGCAGTAAAATATACCCCCAAACCTTGAGTCTTATGCGCCAGACCGCGCTTTTTGACTGAGCTGGACAGCAAGCAAATTCTGAGTCCTTTCTTCAGCTTCCATCGAACCCGATTGAACCACGGAAGAGAAGGTAAGCTATTTACATAGGGTGAATAATATATAATAGCGCATGCAAATGGTAATTTTTGAAGTAAAGAGCTATTACACTTTGCTTGTATTGCTTAGGTCTGTGTAATGCGCCATTACTTGACTTTGAATCTGTTGCTGTCTGTTAACCGTCTAGACAACTGTCGGTAAGATACAATGAAATGTGTTCGTGGTGCGCTTTTTATCAGTCAGCATGCATGACCAGTCCCGAACTGGTAATCGGAACAATGAGGTCGTATGCAAATTCATGGGCTGAATCCTCCTGAGGGCCCGGCCTTCGCGAGCTCTGTGGCCGGGTCCTCAAAAGGTCCGGTAGGCTGGATGTAAACCTACGTTTAACCTGAGTAGCGAAAGACAGCAGTGTTCTGAAAATGATGTGCCGGGAGTTGTGCCGTTCTCAGCGGCTCTAGTGACCCTCGAGCTCTCGGCTAGCTATCGAGCTTGTGGGTAACAGACGTCTCCGAAAATGTCGAAGCACTTGTGCAAATATGCAATATTTTGATAAACTGAGCAGATATTTGAAGTTTACACACCCACATTCTCGCCTGAAAATATGTTAAAAGTTTATTATGTGACCCAGAAAGAATAATAAGAGTAATTTTAAAACGTAGTAGCGGCCACCATTGCCGGAAACTGGAGTTTGGCTGGGCCGCGCTATGAATTCTGGGATATGGTGGGCCACGAAGGAGGACACACCCGACCCATCTTTCAAATTCTTTCAAAGGAGGATGCATTGGTCAGATTTCGGCGCGTCGGTGTGACGTAATTGGTCTACAAATACGTTGGGAGGATGCAGCCCATGAATTTGGACACCCCCAATAATTACAATCGCGGTCTTTGCAAACTACTTTCCTTCCTTGATGGAAAAGAAAATGGACGTCAGACGATCTTTATTATCATTATTAGTATTATTATTATTTTGAGAAATGAGAGCGGCAATCCTTAAGTTGTGGTGGCTCTGCTCCTGGGTCAATACATAAAGCAGGTAAACAAACTTAAATCCTGTATGTCTTTGAAATTCTATGAACACTGGGCAGATCATTCCCAACAGCCATGTTTTAAAACTCTTAAAAAACAGCTGTTGCATCCGTCTGCGTCTCCCCATTGATCTTCACTGTAGCTCGTCATCCCGGAGAGCTCAATGAAAGCTTTCTCCCAGCTGTAACTGGCGGCTTTGTTTTAGCAGCACCAGAACTTTCTGAAAAAGCTCTGAAGCATGCTTGGTTGTGTTTAAAAATGTGATAGATAGCGCTTTGCTCCTGTATCTGCTTCATAATCCGCTCAGCTGTTCGCTCGGGGAAACGCTGGGACACAGCAGCATCATGAACTCCAGCTATAGGGAGATTTTTCAGCAGCAAAACAAATAAAGCCAACGTGAAACGATCGGTAAAAAATAAAGACTGCTCTGAGAGTTTGAATTATTAACTGTATTTATTGATGTGTGGTTAAAGAGTATCTTACGTTCAGTAAGCAGGGGCAGGTCCCGCCTTCCTCACTTCTGATTGGATAGAAAGTCTCTCCTACTTACGGATGATCCCTCACGGGTCGGACAAGTATGTCTCATGTGACCATCAGTGTTGCCAACGGTCTCTGACAGAAAGTAGCTGAAGTGCCCCAGGGTGTCACACCAAAATAAAAGCAGGGGGGGTAAAGCTCTCAGCCTGAAATGTTGTCCCAGTCCAGGCCTGTGCATGACTGTCTGACTGCTTGTTTTAAGTTTAAAAATTAGTCAATGCTAGCTTTTTCTAAAATATTGAAATGGCAGATGTTAAAAAATAAAACAAAGTACTACTGTATCCCACTAGTATGTGTGAAAATACCCACTGTTGCTGCACCTAAGTTTTTTTTTGTTTTTTTTTTTAATATTTTTGAATATATTTTATATTATATTGGGTAGTGTTAGAACGTCAGTGCTTAATAATTGTTTTCATAATCATATGTCCCTGTTACATGTCTGCAGGCTGCATGTTTTCTTTCCCTCTCCTTTTGTTTGCCTTTCCCTTAGGTCACAGACTGCAGGCTGATGTCAATCTGGGGATGTCCAACTAATTAGAGGAGGGAGACCCTGATTGGACAAACAAGGAGAGCACACCTTGATAAGGAGACTCACCTGTGGCTGGGCGCGGCTCTCTCTTCCCTCTTTTGAATTGTTTGCCTCATGTGTAAAGCTCCTCTGCTGTGTTTCTTTTGTTTGATGGTTGTGGTGGGAGTAAGAGTGGACTAGGTAAGTTTGGGGACCCCATACACTTACTCACGTAGAGACTCTTTGTTAGAAACACTAGGTAAGTAGGTTGGTGCCACCCATGTAATTTTGAGCTTGTTTTGAGTTGTGGTTTAGGGACTTTTTGTTTTTTCTAGGATAGTAGCTCAGCTATGTTTTGGTTTTGTCTTTTTGGTATTTTCTTTGGCACAACCTAACTGTCCCTTTCTCCCCCACATTTGTTGTTTGACTTTGGGTTATTTATCTTGTGAGAGCGCTGCCATTAAATCTTTTTCTTAACATCTTTACCGAGTTTCCGGAGTTGCTGTGTTTTTCCCTCCTGCCCTCGGGGGGGGACGTAACACAAGTGGGGGCTCGTCCGGGATCTATTTTCCGGCGCTATAGATAACTCTGGTGCTTGGTACAATGTTACTGCCTTGTATTTAAGTATGGATTTCGACTTAGAAGATTTCATTCGTGCTCCGAGTCTTGAGAAGTATGAGTTATGTCGTAAAGATGACTTGTTGAGTGTTGCGGCACATTTTGATATTCCAGTAAAGAAATATAGTACGAAAAAAGAAATTAAGGGCATTATCTTACAACGTTTAGTTGAGTCGAAAGTCTTGACTGGTTCTGATGTATGTGAGGGTAACATTCCTTCTGTTGAGCAAGGTGTCCCACCTCTGAAGGAGGATGTTGGTGCTATGGCTACTCCCCCCAAAGTTCAGGTGGAGCCTAAGGTGCCTCCCACTCTACCTCGTTTCGACCCTCTGTCCCCAGACTTCAGTGGGTCAAACGGACATGCTAGACTTAAGGTGCGTCTAGCTCGCCTTCGGCTGGAGGCAGAGGAAAGGGAGCAAACACGCAAAGCCGAGTTCGACCTCAAACTTCGGATAAGTCAGCTGGAAATTGAAGCTGAGAAGGAGGTAAAGCTAAAACAGCTAGAAGTGGAAGCTATGAGACTTACACAAAGCCAGTCTTCTCCCAGCTCACCGGCTACTTCAGATCCTTTACATTCCTCTGGCAGCACCTGTAGGTTTGATGTGCGCAAAAATATTGCTTTGGTGCCAACATTCAGAGAGACAGAAGTTGATTCCTACTTTAATGCTTTTGAAAGGATTGGAACAGCATTAGAATGGCCAAAAGAAATGTGGGCTGTGCTACTGCAATGCAAACTAATGGGCAAAGCACAGGAGGTTGTGTCATCTCTCTCTATCGAAAACAGCATGAAATACGATGTACTGAAAGAGTCCATCCTTCGTGCTTATGAGCTTGTTCCTGAGGCCTACCGACAAAAGTTCAGGAATCACAAGAAGTCTAACGGTCAAACATATGTAGAGTTTGCACGTGAGAAGGCAGTTCTTTTTGACAAATGGTGCACAGCAAGTGAAGTGAAGAGAGACTTTGAAGAGCTTCGTCAGTTAGTCCTGTTGGAAGATTTTAAGAATCTATTACCAGAGAAGCTTGTAATGTTTTTAAATGAGCAAAAGGTTGCCTCGCTGTCAAAGGCAGCCATTTTGGCTGATGAGTTCACTTTGACTCACAAAAATGTGTTTGCATCATCCCCTCGTTCAGATAAAGTGTTGATCACACGCTCACCAAAGCCTGATCGTGGTCAGCCTGAAGCCAGAGCTAAGCAACCATTTCTCTCTCGTGAGGTACGTGAATGCTTCTATTGCCACAAGAAGGGTCATGTCATTGCTGATTGCCTTGCACTAAAAAATAAGACTACACCACCACAACCCAAGGGCGTGGGTTTGATTAAAAACATGTCGCCTCCCAGGAACCAAACATCGCAGAGTGAAATAGATCCTTGTTTCAAACCTTTTATCACACAGGGTTGTGTTTCTTTAACAGGTGATACTGTTGATGACCAGTCTGTAACAGTGCTGAGAGACACGGGTGGTTCGCAGTCTATCATTCGAGAGGGTATTTTGCCTTTGTCTGTTGAGTCATCCTGTCAGTCAAGTGTTGTGGTCCAGGGTATCGGAATGACTTTTGTGTCTGCACCTTTGCACAATGTTCATATCACTTCCTCTGTTTTCAGTGGAGTTGGTAAGGTCGCTGTCCTCCCCTCGCTGCCTATAAAAGGGGTTGATTTCATCCTCGGGAATGATTTAGCGGGTGGAAAAGTGATGCCTGTCCCTGAGATGCTGGATAAGCCTGAAACAGGCTTAGAAGTTAAACAGCAAGAAAACGCTAACATTTTTCCTGCTTGCGTGGTAACTAGATCTCAGTCCAAGAAGACTGACTTTGATTTGTCTGACTCTTTCCCCGTTATGGAAGAAGGACCTGATAGTGTTAGACCAGAAGCTATGCTTAATGATCAGTCCAGAGAGATGTTTTCTCTTCCTAATGCAGACATAAAACTGTCCTCTTCTGGAGAGGAATTTATTGTTGCACAGCATGAAGATGACTCTCTTCTGAAATGCCGTTCTTCTGTACTTACCCAGGAGGAAGCTAAGGTAAAGAAGGTGGCATACATTGTTGATGAAGGCCTCCTTCTACGTTGCTGGGCTGGTGAAAACTTAGATGACTGGCATACAGTTTATCAAGTGGTTGTGCCAAAGGTTTTTCACTTGCAAGTCCTAGCGTTAGCACATGATCATCCACTTTCCGGACACCTTGGCATAAATAAAACGTATCATAAGGTCCTCAAACATTTTTTTTGGCCAGGACTCAAGTCTGATGTTGTACGTTACTGTCGTACCTGCCATGTTTGCCAAATTGTGGGCAAGCCAAATCAAGTTATCCCATCTGTACCCCTGTCACCAATTCCAGTGATGGGTGAACCATTTAGCAGGGTTGTTGTTGACTGTGTAGGACCTTTACCATAATCAAAGTCAGGCCACCAATACATTCTAACAATGATGTGTGCTTGTACTAGGTTTCCTGAAGCAGTGCCCCTGCGAAGAATCACCGCTCCTGTCATCAGTAAAGCTCTGGTCGGGTTTTTCTGTGTTTGGTCTTCCAAAGGTAGTCCAGACTGATCAGGGAACCAACTTTAAGTCTAGGACCTTTGCTCAGGCCTTGAAGGCATTAGGAGTGGAACACATTACATCAAGCCCCTACCATCCTGAAAGTCAGGGAGCACTTGAAAGATTTCACCAGACATTAAAGTCCATGCTCCGCAAATACTGTCTGGAGACTGGAAAGAAGTGGGATGAGGGTATCCCATTCTTATTGTTCGCTGCTCGTGAAGCAGTGCAAGAGTCCCTAGGCTTTAGTCCTGCAGAGCTTGTATTTGGACATGAAGTTAGAGGACCATTGCATATCCTTAAAGAACAGCTAGTTGTTCCAACTAAAACACCGAAGAGCATCCCTGAGTATGTGGCTAGAATTAGAGAGCGCTTTAAATCGGCTTGCGCTATTGCCAGGGACGCCTTAACGGCTAGGCAGGTAAGGATGAAAAAGCACTATGATCGGAGAGCTGTTGCTCGCCAGTTTAAACCTGGTGATCAGGTTCTAGTTTTGCTCCCCATTCTGGGCTCTTCTCTGAGAACAAAGTTTTCTGGACCATATTTGGTGGAAAAGAAACTTAGTGAGACCAATTATGTTGTTCAAACACCTGATCGTCGTCGCAAGACCAGAGTATGCCATGTTAACATGATGAAACATTATCTTTCTAGAGAGAATGAAGATGGTCCTCTCACTCCGCATAAGGTTACGTCTAGCTCTCCTGTAGCATGCCTAACTTCAGAGATAGCCAATGAAAGCAGTGAGGAGGATGCGGTCCTGGGCAAAGCTGTGTCACAGGGTACAAGACTAAGTAATAGTGAGATTCTGTCTGACTTGCCCCACTATTTGTCTCACCTGTCACTTGATCAGGCTGAAGACATTCAGAACCTGATTTTCTTTCCGGTGTATGTTTGGGGATATTCCTACCCAGACGGGTTTGATATCCCATGACATTGTGCTTACCATTCCTGCACCCATTAAACAACGTGCATATAGAGTCAATCCCATCAAAAGAGAGGTTATGCAAAAGGAAGTAGAATATCTCATTAGGAATGGACTTGCCATACCCAGTTGTAGCCCCTGGAGTTCCCCATGTTTGTTGGACATTAAAGCTGATGGGAGTCCACGGTTCTGTACGGACTTCCGCAAAGTGAATGCTGTGACAGTTCCTGACGCATACCCCTTGCCCCTCATCGATGATTGCATTGATGACATCGGACCTGCCACATTCATTACTAAACTGGACATGTTGAAAGGTTACTGGCAGATTCCTTTAACCAAAAGGGCATCAGAGATATCAGCTTTTGTAACTCCGGACAGTTTCCTCCAGTACACAGTCATGCCATTTGGGTTATGTAATGCGCCAGCTACATTTCAGAGGCTAGTGAACAAAGTACTGGGTGATGTTCCAAACTGCCGGGTGTACCTAGACGACATTGTTGTGTATTCCAGTGAATGGGCAGAGCATCTTGATACCTTGTCAGCTGTATTTGAACGCCTCTCAGCTGCCTCGCTGACTTTGAATCTTGCCAAGTGTGAGTTTGGTAAAAGCACCATTCTCTACCTGGGCCAACAAGTTGGCGGAGGAAAGGTATGCCCAGTGGATGCAAAGATCCGTGCCATTTCGACCTTTCCCGTTCCATCTACAAGAAGGGAGCTACGTCGGTTTCTTGGAATGGCTGGATATTATCGCCGGTTCTGTAAGAACTTCTCAACAGTAGCTGCCCCGTTGACTGCCTTGACCAGTCCCTCAGTTCCATTTTTCTGGTCTGATGACTGCCATCATGCCTTTGAGAATCTTAAAGGGTTGCTTACATGTTCACCTGTTCTCTCCGCCCCAGACTTCAGCCGACCATTCAAGTTGGAGGTTGATGCTAGCGCCGTTGGGGTAGGTGCTGTCCTTCTACAGGAAGATCAGGATGGTCTCGATCACCCTGTGTGCTACTTCTCAAAGAAGTTCACTCTTCCTCAGAAGGTATTCAACAATCGAACAAGAAACTCTTGCCGTTCTGTTGGCTCTGCAACATTTTGAGGTTTATCTTGGATTAAGTGTAGAGCCCATAAAAGTCTTTACAGACCACAATCCGCTTGTTTTCCTTTCAAGGATGTACAATAACAACCGTCGACTTATGAGGTGGTCTTTAATCATCCAAGAGTATAACCTTCAAATCTGTCATAAAAAAGGAACAGAAAATGTCCTGGCTGATGCACTATCCCGTGCCCTGTAGTCTGTTTAGGGTTTTTGTTTGTGTTTGAAGGATCCAAACTTTTTGTTTGGACTCATAAGGGTGGGGGTGTTACATGTCTGCAGGCTGCATGTTTTCTTTCCCTCTCCTTTTGTTTGCCTTTCCCTTAGGTCACAGACTGCAGGCTGATGTCAATCTGGGGATGTCCAACTAATTAGAGGAGGGAGACCCTGATTGGACAAACAAGGAGAGCACACCTTGATAAGGAGACTCACCTGTGGCTGGGCGCGGCTCTCTCTTCCCTCTTTTGAATTGTTTGCCTCATGTGTAAAGCTCCTCTGCTGTGTTTCTTTTGTTTGATGGTTGTGGTGGGAGTAAGAGTGGACTAGGTAAGTTTGGGGACCCCATACACTTACTCACGTAGAGACTCTTTGTTAGAAACACTAGGTAAGTAGGTTGGTGCCACCCATGTAATTTTGAGCTTGTTTTGAGTTGTGGTTTAGGGACTTTTTGTTTTTTCTAGGATAGTAGCTCAGCTATGTTTTGGTTTTGTCTTTTTGGTATTTTCTTTGGCACAACCTAACTGTCCCTTTCTCCCCCACATTTGTTGTTTGACTTTGGGTTATTTATCTTGTGAGAGCGCTGCCATTAAATCTTTTTCTTAACATCTTTACCGAGTTTCCGGAGTTGCTGTGTTTTTCCCTCCTGCCCTCGGGGGGGGACGTAACAGTCCCCAATTATTCAGCAGGTCACATATAGAAACCTGGTTATTTTAACCACCTTGGGTCCAAATTAATTTAGAATATTATATGTCTGGGCTATAATTTGGAGAAATACGGCATGTTCTGTGAAGCATATTACATCTATGAAGCTAATTCCATGACGCATGAATATTAATCTATGCAATTGCAATGCCTTTATTTTAGTGAGATAAGTACACAATCTGTTATTTCTGCATAACAGACCCTTGTTAAGTATAACAGACACAGAATCCTCAGATAAGAGGAGCAAAGAAAAACTGAAGAAGAATATTCCCCTTATGTTTAATTTCTACCTTCATTAAAGACACTCAGGTTGATAAATAACTTGTAACCAGGTACATGTCTGAAAATTTATTTTGTGTAATGTATTTTCTTATTTTTGTTGCATGAAAAATCTGTGTATGTGGACACTCACTATTTGCCCTCTTTTTCAGGTCCTCACGTGTGTCCTTTACAAGCAGAGGCTCGCTGATAGATGACATTGTTACCAGTTCTAGGGCTGACGCACCCACCCACGTCCCCACCCCCGGTGTATCCTTTACAGGTATGCAAGTTTCTAAATGAAATAAATCACATTGACCTTGAAAATCTGGTTAATCTTAACCAAAGTCCTCAGTTGTGCATCTTCACAACCACAAAAAGATTAGACCTGCTGAAACACATCAGGCTAGTACATGGGCATTTTGGTCGAGTCCACTCCATAGCCTGCCTTCATGCAGATTGCCCTTCCACTGTCAAGCCATGCGGTGCATTAAGGACACATTTGTCAAGGCATCATTCAGTCATCCCAGCCAGGCAACATCCTTTCGTTCACATGCATTGTCTGTAATTCATGCTCTTTTGACAATGAGAGGTAGTTTGTTGAACATCTTGGTGCCCATCTAAAAAAGTTTTAAACTGTGCCATGGGTTTTTGAGGATTGTGATTATCTTTTGCAGCTTATGCGTGCCAAAGGAGGAGCTGCTGGTTCCAAGATGAGACCTCTGCTGGACACTTTGAATGACGTATGTTATTTGACTTTTTTCACAAATATGTAATTATGGAGGGCTGCAGTGGGTAGCAAGAAGGTCCTGGGTTCAAATCCTGGCCCAGGGTCTTTATGCATGGAGTTTGCATGTTCTCCCTGTGCATGTGTGGGTTCCCCCCTGGGTACTCCGGCTTCCTCCCACAGTCAGAAAACATGACTGTTAGGTTAATTGGTCTCTCTAAATTGTCCTTAGGTTTGAGTGTGTGCATGCATGGTTGTTTATCCTGTCTGTCTGTTTCCTTGTGATTGACTGTCCAGGGTGTACCCAGCCTCTCACCTGTTGAAAGCTGGAGAGAGGCATCAGCCATGTTTTTGTTTTTAAGTAATTCAGTCTTAATGTATGTAAATCACTCGACTTAGTCTTTTTACTAAATTGTATCTCCCTACAGGCACAGAGCATTGAGAAGAAAAGGGATCTCCTTATCTGCTACCTCGGGGAAAGACAAGATCTTTTTCATGACTGCCAGGTATGTCATATTGATAACAGATTACTTATTAACTCAAGGGATCCTAATGTTCTTCTCTCCTGTCCTCTCCAATCCCCTGTTCTCCCCTTCTCCATTCATCTTCTGTCCGCTCCCCTTTTTAGATAAACTGAAATATATTGAAAAAGCATCTTAAATGAAATAAAACATGTGTATGCTTTTTATTTATTTCTTTTTAAAACGTAGGAATGTGAGGATTACACAGACAATATGATGAAAGTGATCGTGATCCACAACATCATGGCTGAGGAGGATCCATCAGATGTGTTCATTGTGAGGGGAAACCAAGTGATGGAGGGATGTGGAAGCCGAACAAAGGCATGTGTACTACTGATGGGACAGATATATGCCCTCAACCTCGAATATCCGAAGGAGCTGAAGAACACATTTGACACTTTTCAAAAACTGTTTTTGGAACTTGACGGGGCGAAACTACTGAACAAGGTCCACGGCCTCAAAAATAAGCTTATGCAATGCACACACATTCCCCCTCTTGTTCCCAGAGGATATTTGTCCAGACATAGCTTGATGAAGCTGTAAATTTTCTTCTCACAGCATAGAAACTATTGAATGTTGGTGTTAGTGTTCTGTTCTATCTATACATATGTTTGATAACGTACATGCACAGAATAAACCTTGTAGAGTTTCTGTGCTTTTGGCTTTTAAAATGGACTAAGTGGCCTTGGAAAGTGTTGTCTGCATTATCTGTTGTGTTGCACTTCATTCTGTGTTTTTATGGAATAAAAACATTGAGATAATGAACCATTTGAATATCTTTTTTTTTTTTTTTTTTTTTTTTTTTGGGGGGTACATTTTACCTTATATGAATAGGTAATATTTATCAACTGATAATAATTAAATTTTATTAGTAATTATCAGGTATTACCAACTAGCAAACAAGAGATAATTTTACCTAATTTCAATGAGTAAGTAGCTATTGAATGTATACATAAATATGGGGTAAATTTTACCCAATTTAATTAAGTATTTCATAGCTTTTTATTGAAGCTATTTTATACACAATATATTGAACTAAATCAACCACAAAAAAGGCTATGCAAATTGTTACCTCCGATTTATTGGGTAAATTCTATAGATGAGTTTTTACAGTGCAGAGAGAACCCACTGCAAACTTCGCCACATTGTGGATTTGAACCCAGGATCTTCTTGCTCTGAGGCAACAGCACGAGCCACCATGGCATTAATCTGTCAATACAGACTTACCAAAAGTAGGAAAGCTGTGTAACCCACATAAAAAAGAACTGCATCTATAACTAAACCGAAATCTTAAATTCCAACCGGAGCGTGTCTGTGAAGGCATCGCAACGCGGCATGACGCATGCCACGCCGCGAGTCTGCACGTGCCTGTTGTGACCAATCACATTCGCGAGGCACTAATATATGCCTTCCGGGTTGTCGCCTCGAAAAGATGCGGGGGAGAGGCGTTAGCGGATGGAAGCAACAGAATGCGTGGGGCGGCGCTCTTCGCTGTTTACTATCTTGGCTTGTCTTTGAATTAATTGTGGATTGCGTTCAACAGTACTTTGATACCGCCGCGGGTAGATGCGTGGGGCCTCGTATGTGACATCGCACGTAGTGAATGGTGAGTTGAGTCTGAATGTCTGTTTGTATTTGTAACCTGTATCAGTATGCCAGTGCTATTAGCTGATGGAATAGCTAAGGCTGAGGCCTACTACATTACTACTACTCTCACTCTACGTGGCTGTAGTTTTGTTATTAGAGATTGTCATTTATTTTAATTTATTACAATGGTTGGATATGTATTTGTTGTATATTGGTATTTTCTCATGAACCTTATTGTGTACACTGGAACTAAAGCTAGCTTGGGAAATTTAGATGAATTTTGCTAATAGTGGTCCTGTGATTATAGTGCAGGCTAGTGGTGCCCTGGAGAGACCACAGCGACACTACTACTTTGGATGGCGAGCTAGGCCCAACGAGCCAGAACCCCAGCTACAACTTCCTGCGGTCTGGTAGTAGGCTGCTGCGGCCTACACTCTCCCCCCCTGGTTTTCAGTCCCCCAAATCTCACTTCCGAGATCTCAGTCTTGGAATCTCAGTTCTGATCATCACACTTCCAATTTCAACCTGTTACAGACTGTCATACGCGATGGACTTATATCAATCATGAAATAGCAACTTTATGGACATTGTCTGCCGGGGGTTGGAGGAGGTTGCTGCACCACTGTGCAGCTGATATTTTACAAGCTTGAATCATGTTTTATCTTTTCTTGTCTGCAGATTTTGTAAATATTGGTATTTGGTAATTGCACTTTATTTTCACTGTAAATAACAACCCTAATCACAATATCTGTGGTTGTATGTTTATTATACTTCACTTACCTCCCAGAGCCGAATCTGACATCTTCTGAATTAGCCCAACCACTCATAACCAACTCAATTTATCTTAGCTTATGTACTTGCTACATAAGAGGAATAAGTGGCGAGCCAGCCAGGAGGTTGTGTCAAGTATAATATTGTTGTGTACATTCAGGCTCACCGTCTCATCATATTACTATGAACATGGATTTGTTGGAGTCATTAGGTGTTAAAATACCAAACGCGGTGTTGGTCAGTGGCGTCCCCGCATATGAGGTTGAGGAGGTTGAAGATTTTCTTCTCCAGTATGGTGCTATTGAACGCTCCGTGCCAATAAACTCACCTGGTTCTGAGTTTAATAATATGCTCGTCGTTGAGTTTAAAACGGGGTCTGCTTTTGATTTATTGGGTCCGATTCTGCCGTATACGTTTAAGCCCTTAGATAATGAATATCATATAAAAAGCTTGTCTAAAATCTATGCGGCTACTGTCGGGTGCACAAAGACTAAGACTTATTTAGCTGACTTAAAACAAGTAGCAAAATTGTCTGGTCGGGATTTTGCTGAGGTTCTCCAAGAACTAATGACCCAAATAAATGGAGCTGTTTCAGAACTGCACCCAGGAAAACCAGAAGGGCTCAAGCAGGAATGCGCTGCCACCTCTGAGCACAAACCGGCTGCCACTCCGGACCAACAAGCCCACAACATGGCTATGCCTGTCACTGCTTCAGCTGCCCTACATTCTACAGCAACAGAAGGACATTCTATCAGTATGTCTGCAGCTGAGTTGAATCCCCCTGAAGTACAGAGGTATGTTGTGGAGCATATAGTAAAGAGCGAAGATGTAAACATATGTTCATCCCATAGGCTGCGCATGTTTTCTGGGAGACTGCCACACCCACAGCATGAGGTGGACTATGATACATGGCGCTCTGGGGTGGATCTCATCTTAAAGGACCCAGCCATTTCAGAACTACGAAGATCCAGATACATCCTTGATAGTCTTTTACCACCTGCAGCGGACATAGTTAAGCACCTTAACTCCGACCTACCAGCAGAGACTTACATTCAACATCTGGATTCTGCTTATGGAATTGTACAGGACGGGGAAGAACTTTATGTGAAGTTCATGGACACACTGCAAGACTCGGGTGAGAAACCATCCGGCTACCTACAGCGACTTCAGGTGGCCCTGAGTTTAGCTGTCAAGCGGGGAGGAGTCAAGCAGGGTGAAGTGAACAGGCACCTGCTCAGCCAATTCTGTAGGGGATGTTGGGATAGCAACCTTATCTCTGAGCTCCAGCTGAAGCAGAGAAAATCCAACCCACCTTCTTTTGCAGAACTGTTGCTCCTATTGAGAACTGAAGAAGACAGAGAAGCTAGCAAAACCCTGAGGATGAAGCAACATCTGGGAACACTACGGTGGCCCTGAAGTGCAAACCACAAAAACAAATCACAAAACGCACAACAAATTGAAAAGCGCAACAACAAATTGAAAAGCGCAAAAACAAATTGAAAAGCGCAAAAACAAATTCACTAAACGCAAAAACAAATTGAAAAGCGCAAAAACAAATTCACTAAACGCAAAAACAAATTGAAAAACGCAAAAACAAATTGAAAAACGCAAAACAAATTGAAAAGCGCAAAACAAATTGAAAAGCGCAAAAACAAATTGAAAAGCGCAACAACAAATTCACTAAACGCAAAAACAAATTGAAAAGCGCAAAAACAAATTGAAAAGCGCAACAACAAATTCACTAAACGCAAAAACAAATTGAAAAGCGCAAAAACAAATTGAAAAGCGCAAAAACAAATTGAAAAGCGCAAAAACAAATTGAAAAGCGCAAAAACAAATTCACTAAACGCAACAACAAATTGAAAAGCGCAAAAACAAAAGAAGAATCACAAAAACAAATTGAGAAGCACAAAATAAAATTAAGAAGCACAAAAACAAAAGAAGAATCACAAAAACAAATTGAGAAGCACAATTACATTAAGAAAACCGGAAAGGGTAGGTACCAGTCGGCAACAGGAGACATCACTGATTGGATGTCCGCGCTGTTCATCTTTGGAACCGGAAGTTACTCTGCCTGTAGCGCATTATTTTCAAACATGAACATTAGCGGTGACCCAAACATAGCTGTCACTATTCGAGAATATTTTTGATTCAGGACATACATACGAGGTGATACTGGATATGCTCAAGTGTAATCATGACATTTCAATTAGTATGCGTACACTGAAAACACATTTAAAAGAATCTGGACTGTACAGACGAGGCAACTATTCTCCACTTCCTGAGGTGAGGCGTGCCATTTTGTCCGAGCTTCGAGGACCAGGACAATTGTTTGGATATCGGACCATGTGGCAAGTTCTCAAACAAAAACACAAGCTGCGTGTCAAGCGTGATGTAGTTATGAGGCTGTTGAGACAACTAAATCCTCAAGGAATCGCTTTGAGAACTCGAAGGAGGTTCACAAGACGCACGTATCACTCCATGGGGCCCAATTACATATGGCATGTAGATGGCTATGATAAACTGAAACCCTGTCAGGATGTATAGATGGCTTTTCAAGAAGACTGATGTGGCTTGTGTGTGGAGCAACAAACAACAACCCGGCTGTTATAGCTCACAATTATATAAACTGTGTAAAGAGTCTTGGTGTGATACCAATGAGATTACGAACAGACTTGGGACTGAGAATGGGACTATGGCAGCAATACAGTGTACCCTCTGTCACGCCGCACACGGACTATTATGCTGGATCGTCAAGCCACAGTTACGGATCATCTACTGGGAATCAGCGCATCGAGTCATGGTGGTCTTATTTCAGAAGAGGAAGGTGGGTACATTTGTGTCTGGTAGGTGTAAGCTACAGTGAAAGCTGATCAGATTGTTGTTTTTTACATGCATTTAAGAAAATAGAGTAGCGTCCTGCTGGACGTGTTGAAAAGTTGGATGAGATAGACGTTAACAGCCGTCACTTTATTGCAGGAACTCAAAATGGTCATTGTCAGCTGTTGTGCCGAAATGAGCATGCTTGCCTAGATTTAACGACGCCAATACAAAATGAAAAATTCAGACCAAACTCTCCACTCCTCACAATCAACACACAGAACAGAGTGAAAAGAATACAGCATTTTAACAAGAACATTACTGCAGGGTCGCTACAATATTTATGGAAAACTAATATGCATTACTTTGTTTGACATCCATTTGTGGCATGTTTTAAATGGGACCAAAATGTAACAAACCCTATAAAATGACCAAGAACAAAGCTAAATTGATTCTTAAATATTAATTATATACCCAGGTCTCAGTTTTGGATGGACTTTTTTGGAGACCTAAGAGACTCTGGAAACTTCAATGGAAGCCACGAACGCCAATGCTTGCTGAGATTCTGCTTCACAGGGGTTCTACAGAAAGACCTGGATGAATGCAAAGACCTCTGGAACAAACACAGGATCCGCCAAGCAGACTTGCATCGTGTCCAGGGGGATTCCAAACGAACTCTATCTCTTGCCTCACAGGTATTTGAGTTCTTAACAAAATTAACCTTTTGCATCAAACTAAATGAAAGGTGTTGTTATTGCTTAAGTTGGTTAATATATATTTTGCAAAGAAAAGCGTCTGGACTTCTTTAAGTTGCTTGAAGACGTTTCACCTCTCATCGAGCTTCTTCAGTTCTAAGGTCAAATGGCCGAGAGTCCCAGATTTGGGACTCTCGGCCATTTGACCTTAGAACTGAAGAAGCTTCTCGATGAGAGGTGAAACGTCTTCAAGCAACTTAAAGAAGTCCAGACGCTTTTCTTTGCAAACCCTTTGACTACGATGACCTGGATGACTGAGAACCTTCACAGACGTTAATATATATTCATAATTTTACACATAAGTATGATAGAGCAGTTTATAACATGTCACCGCATGCGTTGATTTATATAGTTCCATATTGTCAGCAAAAAATCCTTCACTGTTCTATTTTCATTTTGCAGATATGGTTCAAGAGACTGTGGATTTGCTGTTGAGGAGAGGGAACTGGACGTGTTTCCCGAGGAGGGGCTACCGGTTGGATTGTGTGGTGATCCAAACATTGGGGAATATTTACAACAGGCTGTACAACAAAACACACTGCAGCAGCCACAGGACTGGGAATCGGCCACAGAACTGTATTTGGCCCTGAAGGACATAGCTGGGTTTTAGATACCAACTGAACTTCAGTTTGTAATGACATTTGTCAGAGTTACTCTGACGAAGACACACACGGTGTCGAAACGTTAGTTTCTTTCCTTTTTTTGCACCTAATAAAACCTTTGGACTTGAGTGCTCCAGCCCTTCTGTTTTTCCTTCATTTTTTAATGTTAGTAGTGTTTCCTTTCCCTCTTGCTAAATTGAATATAATATTGTTCATAATATACAGCAACTGGCATGGATTTAAATATTAACATTTAACCACAAGGAAACATTTAAAATTTTCTTTAATAAAACCATTTACAAATAGTGTCCAGCATTTCTGTCACTTTTCCAACATACACAATATTCAGAAAAACAACTAAATGTTTAACAATATGGAAGTTGCTTGTCACATAAATGTGTTAAGTAGTATGCCAACGGCAGCTGAACCTAACAGGGTAACTCAGTAACTGTAACTTGATGACCTTGCTGATTTAAGAACATCCAAATCCTGGAGCATTTTGAATTCCAAAGTCCATGTTGGCCTTAAAGATCCTGTATGAGTCACAGATGGGTAGCTTCAGAGTATTTGCACAGATGTTTGCAACTGGAAAAGGCGAAACACTTAAAAACTGGATGCGTGGTGGTGGTGTCATTCCTGCCGGTGGAACTGCCGTCAGCCCTGTGGCAAAAATCATCAAATCTTCCAGACACACTGCTGTTGCCTTCTCTGAAAGAAGAAAGTAAACACTGTAGTACATTACAGAAAATTTATTTCCTCACCTCTCCTTTCATAAAACTATAAACAAATAAAAATGGTCATTCAAACCTTCACAATCAAGGAGATAATCTGCCCAAAAGCCAAGTGTTAGGACCTCCTTATGCCGCTTGTTGCTTCCTGCTGGGCTGAGATCTGGTCTGAACATGCTCTCCAGTTCTGAAGCAGTCAGGGCCTTGGCAGAGAAGCATAGGAGTGGGGCCAGCACACTGGAATTTTGTTGCAGTGCACTTAAAAATTCAGACTTTCCAGTCCATCTTTAAATCTGCAAAGGATAGACAAATAACTAATAATTGGTTTATAGCTATAACTATTGCAGTCTTCTAAATTGTGTTTAAATGTCTTTAACTACTAGAACTTTCATTATAAATTTGGACAGATTTCAAATGCATAGAATCACTCATACACAAAAACAATTCATAGCGCTCAGAAATTAACTGTGACAGCAAAAAAAGAAGAGCTCATTGGGATTTTAGCATTTAAAAAAAAAAAAATAGTGCTTTCACACTGGAATAAACAAGTGTGTCAAACAAGGATGACCTCTTTTATAAATAACTGAAAAATTAATCATGTTGCATGACTATGATTATTATGGGTCATTGTGAACAATAAATGTATACTAAATTAGAGTTCTAGTGTCAAAAGGTTAATAGCATGCGACAGTGGCTCAGGAATTAACTAGTTGTTCATCAGATCACCGATGCTACTGAATCAGTTTTTTCATATACATCTGAAGGTCTGAAAATGTCAGTGGTTGCTGTGATGAGCAACTGGCCATCCTGAATTTAAAAGGAGTAATGAGTTTACCGTTGAATGACACTTTGGTTTCTTTCAAGGATGTACCATCTGAGGTACTCCTCCACAAATGCTTGTTTCTCAAAAGGCTTGACGTTTCTGAGGCATCCAGCAGTTTGGAAGATTGTGCTGTTTTGCAAAATAAGATTATGCAAAGACTCCTCTGATTCAGCTTTCAGAACCTATAAAAAAAAAAAAAAAAAAAAAGGTTTACTGTAAGAAAAACAAAAATATAATTTTCACTACTTTTACGATTCATTCAAACATTGGATTAAAAAAATAATCAATTTGTTATTTCACTTGTGTTGTTGGGAGTTGGAAATCCGTCCTTTCAGATTACAGAATCTACTTTCAAGATATGATCCAACCCGGATAACTTTTATCCCGATTAAATCTTTTAAACTGGCCCCAAGTGTCTTCTAAGTAAACCCATTCCCTGAGCCTAGGTAATTTTCTACCTGATGTAAAATTTTTGTGATCTCCTCATCTTGCACATCTTCTACAGTGGCGCTGAAACTCTGATTCCCTGTGATGTGGTTGACCAGGTTCTTGGAGAGGAAATGTGGTGCTGGTCCCCCATGCACAATGGATACAGCGATCATCTTTCCTGCTAAAAAGTACTCATCTTGCCTGGCAGCTGTTATACAGGGCACATAATTATCATGGTTAATTGCTATTAAATATGCTAATGAAAAAAATACGCCAATTTTTATTAAAATTTCCATTGTAATAATTACGGAGAAAACATCCACCTCTTGAATTATATACAAGATAACGGCTCTCTGGAGGTCCATCAAAGATGGGGCGATTTCGCAGACTGCCCATAAGAAGTGTGAGGAATTCACGCCTCGGGCCACCTGTATCCAAACCTTCTTCAAAGCTGCCAGCATCATCATTAAACTTGATGAACATGTCGTAGTTGTCAGAGTATGTGCTGCGTCGAAATCCTCTAACAGCTCCATCCCATACAGCTGACCTTGATATATTGAACCTGCCGACCTTCTTGTGGTCAAGTTCCAGTGCCAAATTTGCAATAATTCCATGTGCCTGCAAATTGGTGTCTCTAAAAAAGGGAAACTTTTTTTTTTTAAAGGTATATATACTTCTCTCATGATTGCATGATGTCTTGTACAGAACAAGATGGCGGTTAATTGATTCAAATGTTTAAATTACTAACACAGGTTCTTCTGGGGCTCAGCAAACAGTGAATCGTTATCTAATTGCAAAGTAAAGGCGGTGGAGATTGTCTGCTGCACTGTTTTACTAATAAAATAGTTTTTACCTGTTGTACTTCATTAGCAAGCACAAGATCCCCAGCACCCTTCCTTAGAGAACAAAGAAAAGCATTTTTGTTGTGTACTGTGAAAATATTAATTGACACTTTGAAAATATTTAAGCATCTTGATTAACTAACAAACAAGCAATACAAGTATTATGTAGTCCATGTTCCAAAAACCATATACAGAAAGAATGACAAAAGTGTATATCTCATTAATACATAGTGTAGGCAAAAACAGTAAAAGATTACATGTTCTTCAAATATCACTTACTCATATTCTGCCGCTTTCTGTAAAGGACTGCTTTCATGTTGAAGTTCCAATGGCTGAAACAAACAAACAAACACACGCACGCTGAACGCACGCACACACACACACAAAATGTATTTCACATATAACTATTAACTGTTTTACTGAACTGAGGCAAATGGTGGTGGCTAAACAACAAGAAAACTCTATAAAAATTTTAAATTGTACTTACCAGTGTATCAGCAAGATCAAACTCAGAGGGCCTTTTAATAACAATCTCTGGGTCAGAGTCAGACAAGTCTGAGTTTTCTCCAACTACAAAACATGAAAACAAATTAAGCTAAGCTAACTAAATTCATACTAATGTATGAAACTTTATTTGATCATCAATAATAGATTAATACGAAAGGCATAAAGTTAGCATTTAAAACTCATGACTCAGTAGATCCAAAATGGCTGAATTTCATGTTTCCAGGAAGAAACATAACATATACAAGCTAATTTAGGGAGCAATGGTGGCAGAGGAGTTAAAAGCCCGCCCTGTAATCAAAAGGTTGAAGGTTTGAGCCCTGCTCAGTCTGTCACATTTGTTGTGTCCTTGGGCAAGACACTTCACCCTCCATGCCAGGTGGTGGTAGTGGGAGGATAGGTGGCATCTGTGTACAGCAGCCTTGCTTCAATCAGTGAGTCCCAGGACAGTTGTGTCCACATTGTAGCTAATCACCAGCAGTGTGTGAATGTGTGTGGGTGAATGACTGGTTTTGTTGTGAAGTGTCTTGGGGGTTGTAGAACCCTAGAAGGTGCTATATCAAATACAGGCCATTCACCATTTTAATGTAGGTATGCTATTGACTTGGGTGCTTTATGCGTAATGTTATCATTTCACAATTTCAAAATTAGCATTTGTTGAAACTAAGGGAATGTGTCAAAATCCAAACAAACATTAGCAGCTTACCATCTTCAAAGTCACTCTTCAAGCAGATGAAAACAGTGATTCTTTGATAAGGCTTGCCAACTTCAGCCTTATAAGCCTCAAGTGTAAATGGTCTTTGTGTTCCAGGGACAGTAATGACCTCAGTGCCATCCGGATACAGAAGAAGGAAAGGTCCATCTTTTAGATCTTTGTTAAAGTCCTTCATTTTTTAACAGCTTGATTGAGCAGACTTGTGGCAGTAGCGTCAGGGTCTGTTGTTAGGAAAATAGTTTTTCCACGGTATGGCTTCAAACCACCCTTTTAATGGTCATCAAGCCGACATTTATCTGTAAGGAAAAGACATGAACAATGGGCCAAGTAGATACTAAAATGACTCTAAGCAGATCTATTCAAACTTGAATATTTATTAACTGCAAAAGAGGATCTTCCTGACAACCTAAATGTACAATTACTCATAAACAATTGTTCTTATTCTGGATAGCTTTAGTACACTGAACATTTTTACACAACTCCCCTAAGGAATAACAAAAGAATGTCATTAGAAAATTAACCTCAACTTGTTTTCAGACAGAGCTAGCCAAACTACCTGAACCTTTCTTTTTCCTTTTCTTTAAGCCCTTCCTCCCTTCAGAAAACTTTTGCCTCTCTTCATTTTTTCTTTTTTTCTGTATTCTAAGAAGGTGCTGAAGGTTGAGTCGGGCAGTTTGAGGTAGTCTATGATGCTAAAGGGAAACAAAGGAAAAATGTACTACAATGTCACACATTAAAGACATTCATTCATGTGACATTCCATTGTCCACACAACACGCAAATAAGGACAACACTGAATAATCTCACTAGAAAATTTCTACCAAGGAATGACAATGTAACTGATACTATTGACCAATACAATTCTACACCACTAAGTTTTAATGTATAGACACATAATAGTGTTAGTTCCTAAAGTTAACCAAACATAATAAATGAACTAATTTATTATCGTTTCAGTTGTGGAAATGCTCAGAGGACTGTTCCACGAAGCAAGCTAATCCCAAAAGCCAGGCTCACTCTGAAAATCCAGGCTCGATTGCCCCAAATTCGGTTCCAGGAACCAGGCTAACCTGCAGTCTTTCTGCTCATTCATTATGCAATATGCTTGTGGACAAGTCTGGTCCGTGGCACCCTAGCTGCGAGGTTTGTTAACACTAGAACTGCCCTCAAACCTTCACTACTAGAAAGGTCTTGAGCAGTCATTTTGACAGCTGCGTGCATTTTCAAATGAGCCTCGATTTTCTGAGCTCGCTTAGTGGAACAGCCCTCTGGTCTGCTATGGTCTGGAAACAGCTAACGCTAGGCTAATAAATCAATAAATAACAAACATTTTATTATGCTTATTAACTTACTCAATGGGAGTGAAGTGTCTCCGATGCAAGATGCGTGATAAAGCCTCTCGCCACAGCCGCTGCAAAAGTTTGGTGACTCCTCAACCAGCTTTTTCCCATAGCTAGGACAAAACATTCACCCGTTTTTCAAACGAAATGCGCTACAGGCAGAGTAACTTCCGGTTCCAAAGACGAACAGCGCGGACATCCAATCAGTGATGTCTCCTGTTGCCGACTGGTACCTACCCTTTCCGGTTTTCTTAATGTAATTGTGCTTCTCAATTTGTTTTTGTGATTCTTCTTTTGTTTTCGTGCATCTTAATTTTATTTTGTGCTTCTCAATTTGTTTTTGTGATTCTTCTTTTGTTTTTGCGCTTTTCAATTTGTTGTTGCGTTTAGTGAATTTGTTTTTGCGCTTTTCAATTTGTTGTTGCGTTTAGTGAATTTGTTGTTGCGCTTTTCAATTTGTTTTTGCGCTTTTCAATTTGTTTTTGCGTTTAGTGAATTTGTTGTTGCGCTTTTCAATTTGTTTTTGCGTTTAGTGAATTTGTTGTTGCGCTTTTCAATTTGTTGTTGCGTTTAGTGAATTTGTTGTTGCGCTTTTCAATTTGTTTTTGCGCTTTTCAATTTGTTTTTGCGTTTAGTGAATTTGTTGTTGCGCTTTTCAATTTGTTGTTGCGTTTAGTGAATTTGTTGTTGCGCTTTTCAATTTGTTTTTGCGCTTTTCAATTTGTTTTTGCGTTTAGTGAATTTGTTGTTGCGCTTTTCAATTTGTTTTTGCGCTTTTCAATTTGTTTTGCGCTTTTCAATTTGTTTTTGCGCTTTTCAATTTGTTTTTGCGTTTAGTGAATTTGTTTTTGCGCTTTTCAATTTGTTTTTGCGTTTAGTGAATTTGTTTTTGCGCTTTTCAATTTGTTTTTGCGCTTTTCAATTTGTTGTGCGTTTTGTGATTTGTTTTTGCGCTTTTCAATTTGTTTTTGCGTTTAGTGAATTTGTTTTTGCGCTTTTCAATTTGTTTTTGCGTTTAGTGAATTTGTTTTTGCGCTTTTCAATTTGTTGTTGTGCTTTTCAATTTGTTGTGCGTTTTGTGATTTGTTTTTGTGGTTTGCACTTCAGGGCCACCGTAGAACACCAAGACACAGAGTTGCAGCTCAAGCTCAGTTCGCAGTAGAAGAAGAAAAGGGGGTTTGTGCTGCGTTGTCCACTCTCACCCAGCAGATGGGTGAGAGCAACTTGCCGCCTTAACTGCCTCCCAGTCTCACCAGTCCTGTACTCCTGTTCTAAAGCAGCACCAGAAGCAAAGAACGGATACACAGGGGAATATATCCCCTAACCCCAAGCCTGGGTTCTGTTTCAGGTGTGGGGAAGATGGACACATTAGACCACAGTGTGAGAACAGCCCCAATTCTGCATTGGTCAATGCAAAACGCAAACAGTTCAGTGAAAGGAAACCAAAATGGCAGAAGCGGAATTCATCAACTGGACATTTAAACTAGATACAGTTTCTGTAATGGGACGTACAGGAACTGTGCAGGACCCACATTGTCCCGCAAAGAAGGAAAGGAACAAGGAGGAAATTGCTCACTGTATAGACCTACACACTCGTCCGAAGGCAACCACAATGTTACCTCATGGGTTAGTTGGGTCAAGGTGCACAATAGAGGTGAACCTAGCAGGCCATCCACAGCAATGCCTGCTTGATACAGGATCACAGGTAACTACAATACCTGTATCCTTCTACAACAAGCATCTTCATGAACAACAGATTCAACCACTCCATGACCTCCTCCAAGTGGAAGGTGCTGCGGGTCAGACCATTCCATATCTTGGATACATTGAGATTTCCGTCAAGTTCCCCAGAGAATATGAAGTGACAACATTGGCTCTAGTTGTTCCAGACGCACATCCTGACGTCCCCGCTATTGTGCTAATTGGGATGAATACCCTGGAACCACTGTATGAACAGTATCTTAACCAGCATCCGAGCTATCAGCCTGGCACTCACGGGTACAGAGCGGTGTTGAAAACATTACAGCTGTCACACAAGCAGAAGGAGAATGGCAGCATTGGAATTGTGAGGCTACTAAGCAAGGCTCCAGTGCGTGTTCTGGCCGGCCGCACTATTGTCATCCAGGGCTCTGCCAAAGTTTCCACCCCATTGTTTAGCCAGTGTCAGGGTCCTGGGTCCCCTGACCCAGCATGTTTAATTCTTTATGATTTTTGTAATATTGTGCTTGTGAGTTGTATCGTTTCTAGTTTCGATCCCTTGCCCTTCGTGTTTCTCTGTGTCCCCTCTGTTCTGTGTAGTCCGTCTGCATGTTGAGTTTCCCTCTGTGTCTTTCGGTTCTTAGAGTCCTCTGTCTTATGGTTTATGTCTCTGTGTTTCTTAGTTGCTGTCTCCACTGTGCCAAGTTCGTGTCTCTGTGTCATACTTCCTGTTTTACTTTGAAAGTCCGTGTCTTATGTAAATGTGTCCTGCTTTGCTCCCTTGTCTCGTCAGTCCTGATTTCTCCCAGCTGTGCTCTCCTTCTGTGTCTCATTCCCCTCGTTACTTCCCAGTGTATTTAAACCCTGTGTTTCTCTGAGTCAGTGTCGCGTCGTCCCTCAAGCTGTGTGTTACCTCGTGTGCCTCTCCCTCAAGTGTAAGTTTATATTTCCCAGTTTAGTTTAGTTTGTATGCCTGTTTCCCTGCCAGCCAATAAAGCTGTGACTTTGAGTTTACACCTTGAGTCTGAACGCCTGCATTTTGGGTCCTACTCCTGCCTGCCACACAGCGTTTCATGACAGAACGACGCGACCAAACATGGACTCAGCAGGCTCTGCCCGGGAAGTTGATTTTGCCCGCATCCAAGGTCTGGTGGACCGGATTTCCCACACCGATGATGTTCGGGCCATGACTGTGGGAATCAAAGCCATTGAAGCCATCCTCGAGAGGAACCCCCACTTTGGTCAACTCAGAGGATTTATGGACTCGCTAAACATGATACGCGAGGCCCGGGAGGTACTGCAAGCCCGAGAGTTAGGCATTTTCGCCCGCACCCGGTATTCAGTGCAGAAACCACCACCGCTGCAGCATCAGATGGCGCTCTCTGCAACACAGCAGCGGCCATTAAAGCAGAAGGGGGTTTCCACGCCACGGCTGAATTCTTCACTCTCCACATCCAGCTCTGCCCACCGTTCACCTGCCTCTTTCCTCGCAGCGATGTGGTCAGAGGAGGAGTCGGATTCGACCTCTCCGCTGTTACCGACAACCGCCACTATCTCCGCTCCCATTTCCAGGGGGAAGCGGCGGCAGCACAGGCAGCGAAAAGTGCCACCGCCAGAACCCAGGACCTCACCATTGCAAACGCCCGTGGCGAGTGTAAGTGAAACCGTACGGTCTACTGGGTCTGAAGGCCCAAGGTCTGCTTATGTTATGGTGGAGAAGAAAAAGACTGTTTTCTCTGAGATCAAAACTTCCCATTTGGGTAACCTAAAAGACTGTTCTCCTTATGCTCCCCCTAGCCATAACCATGCAAAGAACTGTGGCAATTCCGTTCCGTTTGAGCCTGGACTAATTAACTCTGTGTCTGCTAGCTTAGAGGATGTTAAGTCAGAGATTATTACTTCAGAGACTGTTTCTCCTGTAGCTCACTCAGCTGCCCAGCCTCCTGTAGCTCACTCAGCTGCCCAGCCTCCTGTAGCTCACTCAGCTGCCCAGCCTCCTGTAGCTCTCTTAGCTGCCCAGCCTCCTGTAGCTCTCTTAGCTGCCCAGCCTCCTGTAGCTCTCTTAGCTGCCCAGCCTCCTGTAGCTCTCTTAGCTGCCCAGCCTCCTGTAGCTCTCTTAGCTGCCCAGCCTCCTGTAGCTCTCTTAGCTGCCCAGCCTCCTGTGGCTCTCTTAGCTGCCCAGCCTCCTGTGGCTCTCTTAGCTGCCCAGCCTCCTGTGGCTCTCTTAGCTGCCCAGCCTCCAGAAGCTCTCTTAGCTGCCCAGCCTCCAGAAGCTCTCTTAGCTGCCCAGCCTCCAGAAGCTCCTGTGTCCCCGCTAGCTGCGTCTCCTGTGTCTCCGCTAGCACAGTCATTTACTCCGCCACTAGCTCCATTTTCACCTCAGCTATCACTCCAGCCATTAACTCAGTTGCCCTTAGCCCCATCATCCACACTACCACCTGCTTCTCTTCCACCACAATCATCACTACACTCAGCCGTCCAGGCTACCACTCAGTCAGTCATTCGCTCTATAGCCTTGCCATTAATGCACTCTGTAGCTGAGCCATTAGCCGCCTGGCCCGCAGCCAATTCAGCCACCCTTCCACCCGTTACACCTCAACCACAACCGTCACTGCAGTCCCCAGTGCAGTCTCCAGCAGTGCAGCCTTCCCCAGTGCAGTCTCCAGCAGTGCAGCCTTCCCCAGTGCAGTCTCCAGCAGTGCAGCCTTCCCCAGTGCAGTCTCCAGCAGTGCAGCCTTCCCCAGTGCAGTCTCCAGCAGTTCAGCCTTCCCCAGTGCAGTCTCCAGCAGTTCAGCCTTCCCCAGTGCAGTCTCCAGCAGTTCAGCCTTCCCAGTGCAGTCTCCAGCAGTTCAGCCTTCCCCAGTGCAGTCTCCAGCAGTTCAGCCTTCCCCAGTGCAGTCTCCAGCAGTTCAGCCTTCCCCAGTGCAGTCTCCAGCAGTTCAGCCTTCCCCAGTGCAGTCTCCAGCAGTTCAGCCTTCCCAGTGCAGTCTCCAGCAGTTCAGCCTTCCCCAGTGCAGTCTCCAGCAGTTCAGCCTTCCCCAGTGCAGTCTCCAGCAGTTCAGCCTTCCCCAGTGCAGTCTTCCACTCAACCACCAGCTCCACTTTCTCCCCAACCGTCTCTACTACCTCTAGCTCAGTCTCCTGTACAGTCGCCTCTAGTTCGGTTTCCTGTGCAGTCACCCCTAGTTCATTCCCCTGTGAAGCCATCAACTCCACCACCCACTCCTCTTTCACCACCACCAGTAGCTCAGCTCGCACCTGACCCATTGGCCCAGTTCTCCGTAGCAGCTCGGTTTTCTGGCCAGCGTAACATTGAGCCAGGGGTCCCAACCCTCTGGCTCTACATCAGCTCCTGCTGGAAGCTCTGATGAGCCCATCCAGCACTCCGCTGCTCCCATGCCGCCACCTGCCTTCTCCGCTGGAGGGTCCGAGGGGCCTGCTCAGCCTCCTGTCTCCGCTGGAGGGTCCGAGGGGCCCGTTCAGCCTCCTGTCTCCGCTGGAGGGTCCGAGGCCCGCTCAGCCGCCTGTCTCCGCTGGAGGGTCCGAGGGGCCCGTTCAGCCGCCTGTCTCCGCTGGGGGGTCCGAGGGGCCCGTTCAGCCGCCTGTCTCCGCTGGGGGGTCCGAGGGGCCCGTTCAGCCGCCTGTCTCCGCTGGAGGGTCCGAGGGGCCCGTTCAGCCGCCTGTCTCCGCTGGAGGGTCCGAGGGGCCCGTTCAGCAGCCTGTCTCCGCTGGAGGGTCCGAGGGGCCCGTCCAGCCTCCTGTCTCCGCTGGAGGGTCCGAGGGGCCCGTCCAGCCTCCTGTCTCCGCTGGAGGGCCCGAGGGGCCCGTCCAGCCTCCTGACTCGTCAGCTGGAGGGCCCGAGGAGCCCGTCCAGCAACCTGCCTCGTCAGCTGGAGGGTCCGAGGGACCGCTCCAGCCTCCTTCCTCGTCTGCTGGGGGGCCCGAGGAGCCTGTCCAGCCACCAGCTGTTCCAGCAGCAGCTTCATCCTCATCAGCTTCGTCTTCAGCGTCGCCTGGCCCAGCCCCCGCAACGCCTTCAGCGTCGCCTGGCCCAGCCCCCGCAACGCCTTCATCCTCGCCAGCTGCAGCCTCCGCGCCTTCATCCTCGCCAGCTGCAGCCTCCGCGCCTTCATCCTCGCCAGCTGCAGCCTCCGCGCCTTCATCCTCGCCAGCTGCAGCCTCCGTTCCTGCCTCGCCTGGTCCAGCTCCGGCTGCAGCCTCCGTTCCTGCCTCAGCCTCGTCAACACTGCCGTCTGAGCCAGCTCGCCTTGTGCCACCTCATCCTTGTTGGCCGCTTTCCAGGCCTCTAAGCTGGCATCATGGCCGTCGAGGGCGGCCTCCTGAAAGAACTCGCCGCCACCGCTGGCTTCGCGGCCAACCTCCGGACCTGCTCTCCGAGCCTTCGTCCTCCTCGCCTGCAGCGGCCTCCGAGCCTTCGTCCTCCTCGCCTGCAGCGGCCTCCGAGCCTTCGTCCTCCTCGCCTGCAGCGGCCTCCGAGCCTTCGTCCTCCACGCCTGCAGCGGCCTCTGCTTCGGCCTCAGCTGCCTTGACTGGTCCAGCGGTCGTTACACCACTGTCCAAGGTGCTCCCAGCACCTCGACCTCGTCGGCCACCTTCTGGGCCTCTTGCCGGACGCCATCGCCGTCGTGGGCGGCCTCCGGACCGGCTCTGTCGTCTCCTTCTCCTGCGTCGCCGCCGTAGCCGTCCGCACGGCCGGCCCCCTGAACTGTTTCTACATCGTCGCCGCCGTTGCTTTCCGCACGGCCGGCCCCCGGACCAGCTCTGTCACCTGGGCCACCCACCTGGTCGGCCCCCCGACCGTGTGGCTTATGAACTTTTGTGCCGGCGACCTCCGGGTCGACCCCCTGAACTGTTTCTCTGTTGCCACCGTTGCCATCTGCACGGTCGGCCCCCTGACTTACTGTTGAACTGTTCTTTGTGCGCCGGAGTTTTTTGTGCACGTGTTGTTTTTGGACTCCTGGTGCTCCTGTTTTGTTTGGCTTCGAGCCCTCCTTCCTGGACCCCCGCCGCCCGCCCTGGTCGGGTTGTTTTCTGTTTTTGGTCGTTTTTGTTTTGTGTTGGGCTGTCTGGTGCCAGCCCTTAAGGGGGGGGTACTGTCAGGGTCCTGGGTCCCCTGACCCAGCATGTTTAATTCTTTATGATTTTTGTAATATTGTGCTTGTGAGTTGTATCGTTTCTAGTTTCGATCCCTTGCCCTTCGTGTTTCTCTGTGTCCCCTCTGTTCTGTGTAGTCCGTCTGCATGTTGAGTTTCCCTCTGTGTCTTTCGGTTCTTAGAGTCCTCTGTCTTATGGTTTATGTCTCTGTGTTTCTTAGTTGCTGTCTCCACTGTGCCAAGTTCGTGTCTCTGTGTCATACTTCCTGTTTTACTTTGAAAGTCCGTGTCTTATGTAAATGTGTCCTGCTTTGCTCCCTTGTCTCGTCAGTCCTGATTTCTCCCAGCTGTGCTCTCCTTCTGTGTCTCATTCCCCTCGTTACTTCCCAGTGTATTTAAACCCTGTGTTTCTCTGAGTCAGTGTCGCGTCGTCCCTCAAGCTGTGTGTTACCTCGTGTGCCTCTCCCTCAAGTGTAAGTTTATATTTCCCAGTTTAGTTTAGTTTGTATGCCTGTTTCCCTGCCAGCCAATAAAGCTGTGACTTTGAGTTTACACCTTGAGTCTGAACGCCTGCATTTTGGGTCCTACTCCTGCCTGCCACACAGCGTTTCATGACAGCCAGAGTGTTCTCCTACAGCATCCTGCTTCCACCTTACCTGGTGGTTTGTGTGTCAGCAGTTGTCTCATCAACTTCCCAGCTCTTTCCCCATACAAGGTTCCCGTGGTTATTACAAATGAGTCGGAGCAAGATACCTTGATTCCACCTCACAGTGTCATTGCGGATTTGGAAACCTACCACTGTATCTTGTCTGAACACCGCGTGACCCATCTTCCAGTCAGGAACACTATCACCAGCCTGAATTTTGATTTTGGTGATTCTCCACTGTCACCTGAATGGAAGACGCGAGTCGTAGGAAAGCTGAATAACATCTCGGAGGTCTTTTCACATCATCACTTGGATTTTGGATCTACATCAGCTGTCAAACATCATATCCCACTCCATGACAATACACCGTTCAAGCAACGTGCCCGGCCAATCCATCCACAAGATTTCGAAGCTGTCCGCCGTCACCTGCGTGAGCTTCTGGAAGCCGGCATTATAAGGGAATCATCGTCTCCCTTTGCTTCGCCTATCGTGGTGGTCAGGAAGAAGAACGGTGAGGTCCGACTGTGCATAGACTACCGGAAACTAAACCTCCAAACCATCAAGGATGCATACCCCTTACCTAATTTGGAAGAATCATTTTCAGCACTTACTGGTTCTAAGTGGTTTTCAGTACTCGACCTGAAGTCTGGTTACTACCAGATCCAGATGGAGGAGGAAGACAAGGCAAAGACTGCTTTTGTGACTCCTCTTGGGTTCTGGGAGTTTAACCGAATGCCTCAAGGTGTCACCAACGCCCCAAGCACATTTCAGCGTTTGATGGAGCGATGCATGGGGGACCTCCACCTAAAGGAAGTGCTCGTTTTCCTCGATGACTTAATCATCTATTCAGACACTCTTGAGGAACACGAATGAAGGCTGCTGAGAGTCCTGAACCGGTTGAAGGAATATGGGCTGAAACTGGCACCGGAGAAATGTCGATTCTTCCAAAAATCTGTTAAATATTTGGGTCATATTGTCTCTGAAGAAGGAGTTCAAACAGATCCAGAGAAGATAGAGACCATCAAGACATGGCCGGTTCCACAAACTCTGAAACAATTGAGATCTTTTCTGGGCTTCGCTGGCTATTATTGCCGGTTTATAAAAGACTATTCTGTCATTGCCAAACCACTCAATGACCTGACTCGTGGATATTCTCCGGTTCAAAGATCAAAGACCCTGGAAGCTCGCAAGACATCCACCTACAGGCCAAATCAACTCTTCGGTGAGAGGTGGAATACCAGCTGTCAAGTTGCATTTGAAACCTTGATTGAGAAGCTTACAACTGCCCCGGTCCTTGGGTTTGCAGACCCATCTCGCCCATACATCCTGCACACCGATGCGAGTGTGACCGGACTGGGAGCTGTGTTGTATCAGGAGCAGGAGGAGAAACTCCGGGTTATAGCCTATGCTAGCCGCGGATTGTCGCAGAGTGAGAGCCGTTATGCAGCCCACAAGTTGGAATTTCTCACCCTTAAATGGAGTGTGACCGAGAAATTCCAAGATTTCCTGTACGGAGCAGATTTTACAGTGGTTACGGACAGTAATCCACTGACCTACGTTTTGACAACGGCTAAACTGGACGCTGCTGGACACCGTTGGTTGGCTGCATTGTCAACGTATTCCTTTAAACTCCTGTACAGGGCTGGTAAACAACATTGCGACGCTGATGTGCTCTCGCGGCGACCCTACCCCTGCTTCAATGATGAGGGTTCCAATGACCATGAACTCATTCGTCAGTTCATTTCTCAACACACAGTTGATTCTGATGTCCTTCCAGAAGAGATTGTGAAGGCAATCTGCCAAAGTCATCTGGTCAGAGCCACACGGCCGGGCGACTGCGGTGAGGTTGGCCTCACACTTGTCGAGTCTTTGTCAGTTAAAGTGGATACCATCCCTGCAGGCATTCGGAAGAGCCGTACAACCCCTTACCATCCAAGGGGAAATCCAGTGGAGCGATTTAACAGAACGTTGCTGGCAATGTTGGGGACTTTGGAAACAAAACAAAAAACAAGATGGAAAGAGCATGTGAAACCGCTGGTACACGCCTATAATTGCACCAGGAACGAGGTTACAGGGTTTACTCCTTATGAACTCATGTTCGGTAGAACACCTCATCTACCTGTGGACCTGGTGTTCAATCTGCCACTGCGGGAATCCAAGCAAAAGAGTCACTCACAGTACATTAAATCACTCAAATCAAGATTGGAGGAAAGTTTCAGCATTGCCTCCAGTAACGCTACAAAGGCTGCCGACCGAAATAAAGCACGCTTTGACAACCGTGTGATACCATCAGCACTGGAACCAGGTGATCGTGTGCTGGTGAGGAACGTCCGCCTTCGAGGGAAGCATAAACTTTCAGATAAATGGGAGGAAGAAGTTTATGTGGTTGTCCATCGGGCTGGGGACCTCCCGGTCTATAAGGTAAAACCTGAGAACAGCGATGGGCCTATGCGGACTCTTCACCGCGACCTCCTCCTTCCATGCGGCTTCCTCACGGACAGTGAGGTTAACTTGGAATCACCAGAGCAAGCATCTCCTCACAGACCAAGAACTCGGCAGCAGAATCCGGATTTAAATTCCTTCCCAGAGCCTCTGGTTGAGGATGAGGATACAGGAAGCTTGGTTTCATTAGATGTTGATCCTCCAACGTTGCACTTCACTGTGGAAAAACAGAATCATTGTTCAGATTCATCTGACGGTGGGAGCCTAGGACCACTGATTTTGAAGTGGGAGCGCAAGGAGAATCAGCCTCTGTGCCCAGTGTTCTTCCTCCAGCAGTGGAGTCGGACGGTGAGCAATCTGGCTCTGATGTGGAAGACATCCTACTTGAACTTGTTGAAAGTCACTCTGAAACCAGAAATAGCTTACCTGAAAACTTACCTGAAGGTAGAGACATACTTGTCAACACTCCGGTCGTTGCTGTTGAGGATTCTCCGGGAGAGTCCAGTGTTATTGAGCAGGACACTGACATAGGTGATGGGCTAAGACGTTCACGACGACAAAGAGCACCACCTGACCGACTTCACTATTTCACTCGTGGAAATCCTCTGATTTCCGTTGTCCAAACGATGTTGCATAGTCTTTCCGATGCAGTGGGCCATAATGCTAGCCGTCCTTCGTCTGTTCACGTTGTCTAGCGTTTAGCATGCGACGGGACGTGCATGGGTTAAGGCGGGGAGGATGTAACCCACATAAAAAAAAACTGCATCTATAACAAAACCGAAATCTTAAATTCCAACCGGAGCGTGTCCGTGAAGGCATCGCAACGCGGCATGACGCATGCCACGCCGCGAGTCTGCACGTGCCTGTTGTGACCAATCACATTCGCGAGGCACTAATATATGCCTTCCGGGTTGTCGCCTCGAAAAGATGCGGGGGAGAGGCGTTAGCGGATGGAAGCAACAGGTACGTGGGGCGAGCGCTCTTCGCTGTTTACTATCTTGGCTTGTCTTTGAATTAATTGTGGATTGCATTCAACAGTACTTTGATACCGCCGCGGGTAGATGCGTGGGGCCTCGTATGTGACATCGCACGTAGTGAATGGTGAGTTGAGTCTGAATGTCTGTTTGTATTTGTAACCCGTATCAGTATGCCAGTGCTATTAGCTGATGGAATAGCTAAGGCTGAGGCCTAATACATTACTACTACTCTCACTCTACGTGGCTGTAGTTTTGTTATTAGAGATTGTCATTTATTTTAATTTATTACAATGGTTGGATATGTATTTGTTGTATATTGGTATTTTCTCATGAACCTTATTGTGTACACTGGAACTAAAGCTAGCTTGGGAAATTTAGATGAATTTTGCTAATAGTGGTCCTGTGATTATAGTGCAGGCTAGTGGTGCCCTGGAGAGACCACAGCGACACTACTACTTTGGATGGCGAGCTAGGCCCAACGAGCCAGAACCCCAGCTACAACTTCCTGCGGTCTGGTAGGAGGCTGCTGCGGCCTACACTCTCCCCCTGGTTTTCAGTCCCCAAATCTCACTTCCGAGATCTCAGTCTTGGAATCTCAGTTCTGATCATCACACTTCCAATTTCAACCTGTTACAGATTGTCACTGCGTTGGACTTATATCAATCATGAAATAGCAACTTTATGGACATTGTCTGCCGGGGTTGAGGAGGTTGCTGCACCACTGTGCAGCTGATATTTCTAAGCTTGAATCATGTTTTATCTTTTCTTGTCTGCAGATTTTGTAAATATTGGTATTTGGTAATTGCACTTTATTTTCACTGTAAATAACAACCCTAATCACAATATCTGTGGTTGTATGTTTATTATACTTCACTTACCTCCCAGAGCCGAATCTGACATCTTCTGAATTAGCCCAACCACTCATAACCAACTCAATTTATCTTAGCTTATGTACTTGCTACATATGCTTGATGATGCTTTATGTTGTTGTCCTTGACAAGTTAAACCATAAGAAATAGTAACAGCATACATGTGGTGTGGTTGTCTGCCTCTTGTAACCCCAGTGACTTTCCTGTGGTTTGACATCTAATGTGATCTTGTGAATTTTGTGAGTCGACTCAAAAAAATGAAATTGGGTGGTTGTTACATGCACAAGATCCAAACTTGTAATTTGAACTAAATAATTCCATGTTTCTATGGTGAAAGTAATTAAATCATGTAGAATCTGCATGAAATTCAGCAACTTAATTTGTTCTTGTTGAGATGACATGGTACAGTCCAGTAAGGGTGGCTGGATCCAGGCAGCTAACCACTCTTACTAGATTGTATGATGTCATCTCAACAAGAACAAATTAAGTTGCTGAATTTCATGCAGATTCTACATGATTTAATTACGTTCACCATAGAAACATGGAATTATTGAATTCAAATTACAAGTTTGGATCTTGTGCATGTAACAACCACCCAATTTCATTTTTTTGAGTGTATTATTCAGTTGTGTGCTGAATGTTTTCAAATGTCTGCATCTCAGTGTAGATGAGGCTGGGGGTCATGGGAGGCCACCATAGCAGTCTCTTCAACATCATGACATCATCATAAATGCTGCTGGACTGTCTGATGAGCTGACGGTGAAAAAGCCGTCGGCCTCTGGAAGGAAACAGAAGACATTTCAGAGGCTGCAGCAGATTTCTTTGATTTGGGGCCTTTTTCAGCTTTATTGGACAGAGCAGTGAAGATAAGTGACAGCAAAGCAGAGGGAGAGAGAAAGGGGGCGTGGTCAGAATCAAAGCCAGGCCAGCTGCTCTCCACCTCGTGGCACATGGTCACCTGTTCATCCTAGTGAGCTCCACCAGCAGCCCTTTCACACAGTTTACACTGTCAAACACTGTGTGTGGACCTCAGCTAACAATAGGCTACATTTAAGTCTGGACTACATGCTTTTATATTGAGGCAGATTTTTACCTGTTTTTATTCCATCAGCAGCTCAACATCATGAGCAGCTTTGACATAAAGACATCAAACTCAAGCTGACTTTAAACTGGATCTACTTTTAATACAGGGCTCAAAACAACCAACATCTTTATTATATATCAGGACAGAAAGTCATTTCATCTCAAATGGAAAACAGCTTTATTTGGAATAATCAGCACTATCAACTGGTTTGGGATCTCCACCAGTTTCATGTCTTTACAGCTTCTCCAACAAAGTTCCTGTAAAATCAGCATCTTTATTGGTTTGATAGTGATTGATTATTCAGTCCCAATCTGCTGTCATCTAAAGAACAAAATGATGTTTCTATGAGTCAAAAAGCTCCAGATGTTGTTCACAAAGAAAACAAAGATTAGGAACTTAAACACAAAGTGTTTGGAGCCAAAATGTTCCCAAGCTGCTCTTTTTGAAATGGCAGAGGTACAGTGGTGTCTAACAGCACACTGTGGAAGGCAAACATGTTCTTGTTGGAGGAAACTTCATGAATCCTTTGTAGATTTGAGCTTTTGGAGCCTTTCTTTTCTCTTCAGGTGTACAGAGGCTGAGGAGGCAGGTGAAGCAGGTGGAGCTGTTGTAATGCTGGCAGAGGGTGTGTCTTAGTAACTCTGTGAGGTAGAACTGGATCCAACATTGTGGATGTGTTGATGTTGGAGCCATTAAGATTCTCTGCCACACTGTAGGATTTCCCTGTGATTCACTGCGGGGGCATTTTGGAGTCTGTCAATGAAACTCTTCATATTTGTGTTTGACACCAGTTTATAGAAACAGACAAATGTGTCATGCTTTTGTTCGGCCTCCACAAATATACACATTTGTTCATTGGTTGGACTTTTGGAAGGAGACACATTGAAAACCATGTTAATAAGATCTTGTTGTTTCCTGTGGATCTGACACAGAGAGTGGACTTCAGACAGAAAGCGTGGAAGAGATTTTAGAGGCCGTGTGTGGCAACAGGAAGTTTCTGTATGTTTGCTGATCTTACATGTGGAAAACAACACGTGATGTTTGTGAAGTTCTACAATGATCATTGTTCTGACAGCATTTTGAGTGGGAACAGTTCAAACTGAGAGTAGTGGGAGTTATTTACTGATTGAAACAAGCTGAATGTTTCTGTGCACGATGAAGATCAGCAGCAGCAGCTCAGCTGATCAATGAATTGACATCTATCAGTCATTTCATGAGATGAAGTCATCAGCAGACATTTGTTCTAACTGTGTGATAAATGTCAGAACGTCAGGGCTCTGCTTTAGTCACTACTTGATGATCATTGGCTCATTGTTGAATCCAGTGGCCCAGTCTGACCTCTGACCCTTTGCTGCAGGTCTTCTGTGTTATCTCCACTTTCATGTCTGATCTTCTGCTGTATCGTCCAAAATAAACATCTGAATCATTTCCAACACTTCAGCAGATCTTTAGTTTGGGCAGCACAGTACAAAATAACACATATTGTACTATACTGCCCACTTCCTGATCTTATTGGATCTGTGTGTGAGGTTGGTAAAGGAAACACATGTTTACTGAGTGAATCGCTGCCATTAGGAACTAGTTTTTATATCACAGCCTAGAAATCACACAGGACCATTTCTGCAAGTGAAAAGTCGTCATTGGAGGAAAATAATTGTGTAGTTTGTGCGACTGTTGTTTGTAAATGAAGAATTGTCCCAACTACATGTGCTGCTGACCTTTGACCTTTTCTTTAGGTGCACAGAGGAGTCTGTGGAAACATCCAGAACTGAGGCAGTGCTACAGATGTCTTCAAATAAAGTGGTGTATTATCCATGTTTTCTATGGATCACATCAATATCCTGATCTAACAAGCCCCTTTTTGTGGATTTTAGAGCCTCTGACTTTTGCTGCGTCTGCGTCTCATTTCAAGCACAAGAGCAAGAAGTGGATGAAGAAATGGGGCGAGTGGGGTCAGTGTGGTGCATGTCAGCTGTGCTCATGCTTTCACAAAGAACATGTGTGTTCATTGGCAGCATTAAGGTGCACTTTAGTCTTCATAATAATAAAGTATTCTGACTTTATTATTGTGAATCCTCACAGTCATGTTGCAGCTCTGCTTTGCTTTAAGAAAATGTTCTACCAGGATGTTACTTTCCTAAACGTGTTCTCCAAATGTTCCCAAAGACTTTGTTCTAAGTAGTTCTACATGATGAAACATTCACACTAAGTTTAAGAAGGACACACAAACACCATCTGTCCTTTCATCATGTGTACAAACGTGTTCAGATGTCAAATGTACCGTGAATGGATGCAAATGTGGATCGTTCCAATAAAATGAGACAGTTTTGTAAGTGGATCCCAGTTTGAAGTTCATTGAAACCTATAAGAACATGTTATTCAAACCAACTTTATCCAACAGGAAGAAGCATCAGGGGAACAGGAAACATTCAAACATGTTTACTGTAAGAACTGCACAAAGGAAGGAAACACAATCCTACACACGACCACTTTAAAATGGACATTTAGCTTTTCAAACATCAGGAGTGCTGCAATAACAACACTGTGCCCATTCTGATCAGACTGAAAGATTTATAGAGATTTATCCATGTGCTGGAAAAGGATTTGATATCAACATATATGCAGATTAGTAGGAGCATTTTCTTCATATTGATTTAGAGTTCAGTACTAGGAATATGTAGAATTAACATCTGTGTACATGACGAGTGATGAAAACTTTCAAAGGACGTCAGAATTGGTGTCTCTATCTGTGACTGTCCCAGAGGAACCTACCTGAGGGATTATTAAAGATCTGTCTATCTAGAAAGACTTGCATTGATTCACAGTGTACAATTCTTTCTAATCTATTAACATCTTCCTCCAAATCCTGTTTCTGCTGCATCAGAAGGGCTCAAACCTCCTGCTGTTGTCTGCTGGACCATCAATTCTACTTTATGATGATCTTCAAAGATAAAACGTGAGTTTATTTGTGAACTCTGTGAAATGATGTTTAGTTTGAACCAATCCTGTGTCAGCTGCAGCCACATCATTGCCACGCATACAAATGGCTGCGTTCCTGTTTAGACCTGCTGGCTGTCAATGGGCTTCATTCCATTTCAGACTGCCGGTGGTCGCTGTGATCTAAACTCAACATGGCTCCTGTGTTAGAAGAGCCTCTGATTTTAAACTTTGCACATTGAATAGTTTCTTTGCAACACTATGGAGCTACCAGCCCAGTATATGTAGCCCACAGTAGATGGAGTCATCAAGCTGCACTGACAAACATCAGGACTCATGTGATCCCTACATGTGGACCTTTCACACATGGATCCAAGTGCAGATTCAACTCTGCATTACATTTGACTTCAGCTGTTACACACTTTCATTTTCTAGCTGTGTCACTTCCTGCTTTTTGGATCAGATAGTTTATCCATGTCCACAAATGTTTGGCTGCATATTTGTATCATCTATATTTTCCAGTCTTCATACAGCCGATATTTCATGTGGACTCCAATCTGCCACCTGCCATCACGTTTTCAGGGTTCATTCAGTGTTGAAATGTAGGACAAACAGCAGCACATGTTCTCTAAATGTTTGCAGTCATTTTAAATGAAGCTGATACTACATGAGACATTTTGCACATTTATTGTCTTTGAACAGAGAATAATAAAGCCATCAAACATATACAGGCTGTGCAAATACAAACTTCTGTGGTGCATTTGATGACCTGCAGAGGAGAACAAGTCGGGCTTTTCAGCCCTAACACAACCTCTTTGTTCTCAACACTACAAAACCTTCAAAGGCTGATATGCAAGTTTGCATGAATCACCGACACAGTTGTGTTTGTTTCTAGTATAGTTATAAATAAGCTGATCAAATATCTGCTGACTGATTAGATCCAGTATCTGTTACAGATGAACTGGATATCACAGCATGTTGTTAATCCATCATATCAAACTAAACAGTGTTGCTGGTGTAAATATCCTCCAATAAAGTCAGATGAGGGCTGCTGTTGCCAGGTAACGATGATGTCACACTGGATCTTCTGATCTTTAGCATCGTAGCGCTCGGAGTCTGATGTTGGCTCATGTGTTGTCAGACACCAACATGACGTTCTACTAGTCAAGGCCTCACCTTAACCCACTGATGCTGATCACACAGACCCACTAATAGAACTGTTTGATCAGGTTTATGCAGCGTCACCATTAATGTCACATTTAATCACATTTACATTACAAGCCCACTACAACCATTATCAACACTTTACATTACATTACACATCTGCACTGATTTAAAGTATTTTAACCTGGTTCATTGTTTCAGGAGGAGATTTCCATCAAACACTGGATTCTGATTCAGATCAAACTAACAATCCAAAGCAGCAACTTTCAAATCACTGGATTCTTCTTGGTGGCTTTCAGATGAGCTCATGTTACAATCAGCTGCTGTGTGTGTTGTTGTTGTGTAGCTGAAGCTCTGACTCACATTTCATATGTGACCAAAGGAAACTTGGTGCTGTGTGACACACTTTAGATTCTCTGCTGCTGCTTTGAACTCTTCAAACTAAAGAGCCAAACTGATGATTGACTGTCAGCTCTGACATGGCACCAAATGTCCCTGTTATCAGCTGCTGGATGGACGTTATCAGAGCTTTTTAGTCCCACACAGATCACCAGGAGCTCCTCCTCGGTCTGCAAACAGGCTCAGCAGCTCTGATCATTCACTGGAGTCAGCACAGAGTGTGGAGACATCTAGTGGTCGTGGAGAGTAGCACCATCAAAGCTCTGCTGGTGAATGTAGTTACTGTAAGGTCTGTGATGGAGCTCTGTGATTGGTGGATTGTCCAAACTAAATCAAGGTATCAAGTTTCTTTGTCCTCTGATAAACCATGAAAGGACCGATCAGCAGTCAGGACGTCAGTGACACGAGTACTGGATCAAATGTGACCCTGAGCTTTGTTTTGACCTACAAAGTTCACATCCTGCTTCTTCTTCCAGTTCAAAACATGCAAAAGTTGATTGGTTTCCACAGCAGAGCCTGACACAGCGCTCCACGCCTTCTCGTCATCACATTTGTGCTTCCTGACGTGCAGCTGCTTCCTAAACTTCCAGACTTCTAACTTCATTCATAGGGAGGAGATCACTGCACTGCACTGCCGACAGACTTCACACTTTCATGAATTCCTTCTAAGGCCTGATGTGGCTTTGCTTCCTGCTACATGACACATTTATTCACACCTTATGAACCAATCAGGAGCCTCCTACCTGCTCCCACAGCCGCCTCATTAATAACAGGAAGTCAGTGTTTCTGTGAGCCGACGAGCTGAACTCAGACTTTTCACTTACACCACGTCTTATTTCTTTCTTTATTGTATTTATTTATTTGACCTGCACAGTGATTTTATTTCTATATGTAGATATTTGATATTGTGTAACTGAAGCTGTGTCCACGTTTGATCTCAAAGTGACACATGGACTCTGTCTGTGTCCTCAGTTTCCCAGCATGCCTCGGCTGTGGAGCTGTATGAGGGAGAGCTGTTTGTCCCGCTGCCCTGTGAGTTTCCCACTTTTGAACTGGACGGCCCCACAGTGGTGTGGAGTCGCTCCGACCTCAGTCCTCCAACCGTCCACCAGCTTCAAGGAGACGAACTGAAAGATCCAAACCAGCGTTACAGCGGCCGAACATCCATGAAGACTGACGCTCTGGAAACTGGAGACCTCAGCCTGAACCTGACCAACCTCCACCTGTCTGACAGCGCCACCTACACCTGCTCCGTCACATCATTTAGACTGAGAGATGTCCCACTGTAGGTCAAAGGTCAACATCAAACCAAAACCCTGCTGTAGACGATCACAATTACTCAAACTGAACTTTTAATATTGTCACAATAAGCATGCTTCACCATTTTAAATCTGAGCAGATTCTTTAATTCATTACATTCAGTCAAAGGTCACCTGACAATTTGTGTTTCTCTACAGAACCATTTCCATCCTGGGCCACAGCTCTGCTGGTTCTGCTGGTTCTGCTGGTTCTCCTGGTTCTGCTGGTTCTCCTGGTTCTCCTGGTTCTCCTGGTTCTGCTGGTTCTCCTGGTTCTGCTGGTTCTCCTGGTTCTCCTGGTTCTTGTTCTCATCGTCTCTGGAGGTCTTTTATTTCATTTCCGGCACTATTTTCAGTCAGGTGAGTGTCTCCTACTACACTACCCATAATGCCGATGGTTAGCAGGTAGGGGTGGGTTCTGATTAGTGATTGAAATGGATTCTAGCTTGGATAACGTCATATTGATCCATTAAAATCCTGAATCGATGTTTAAATATAAATGTATTTTAGCTGAAACGCCTGAATCTCAGGTTAAAGCTCCCACAGTTTCAACAACCATCAAACAGCTAAAACAGTAACTGAGAGCAGGAACACGGATTCTGCACAAAGACGCATCAGAATCAGTTTCCATCTAAAAATCTCTGTTTTCTGCATTATTGGCTTGTTGTTACCCACCAGTCTACCGTTGTTGACAGCGCTGTCGGCCGCTGGGTTTGTTGTTGTTTTTTACTTAGTCTCATTTCTGCTGCTCAAAACTGAACAAACTTTGTAAAATGATGCAAAACTCTCAGCTGTGTCTGTAATCAAACCTCTGTAACTTTGCTTCACTTCATCAGGTCATGTTCACATGTGTTTTTGTTCTACTGCAGAATTTTTTTAAGGTCATCTGCTATAAAAAGCCAGGCCAGGAAAATCTGCTTCATGTTTTTCTGACTGTCTGAGGCAAACTTCAGCGATTAAAAGTGAATGGATTGTAGAAATGAGTGAGGATACCCAGCCCTGTTAGCAGGTGTCCTCTGGTGGCTCCTTGACTGTCACACAATCATGTGCTGACAGGAAATGTTGCAGCAGCTTCAGTAAATGTTCCTCCCTGAGTTGTGCTCAGTCATGTGGTGGAGAGCTTCAGATGTTCAGAGCAGGAGAGCTCCAACAAGACCAGGACTGTTCCACCATCTGCTGACATCACAATATAACTGCTTACTGTTAGTAGTGCAGTGTCAGTGGATGCATTTGACCAGAACCAGAGTGGAAACGGTCACAGATGTGGTGTTTCTTCAAGCAGGCTGTGAGGTGGGCAGCAAGCGGCTTCTCAACAAGCTTTGACCTGAAAGAGAAACTGATCTATAATGTTGATGTAATGTTGGATCTAAGCTGGGTTTGCTGAGCTTTGCTTCCACAACGGCATGTTTGAAAAAGCTGGAACACTCCAGTCTGAAGAAAAGCGTTAAAAAGGTTTACAAGGCAAAAAGCTTTGTGGGGAGAATCTCTGAGGGAGCTGAAGACGGCTGATTCTCATCAAATGTCACAGGTGTAAAAGTAGAGCAGCAGTGAGCTGCACAACAAGAACGCTCTGGGGGGGTTTGTCATTGATTTCTGTGATCTTATCTACAGAAAATCAGACCTTTGTTGCTGTCTGCTTTAGAGCCACATTTATAGGTGAGGCAGCTCGAGACGCAACAGCTGATTGTGTCAAACAAACTTTGGAATTTCTCCCATTTTCTGATCTGAGTTTTGTTTCTGAAGTTTCAAATAGACTCATTTATCCAATGGCACGTCCTCAAGTGAAGGTCAACAAAGACGCAGTTGTGGTCATTCAAAGCTACATCCTCCGCAGACACGCTGCTGATGCTGAGGCCCAAAGAAAGGAAGCGTGTGAGACATGGCCGACTGTGGAGGCTCAGTCTGTCTGTTCTTCTTCATCCAACATGTCTGCAGCACTTTACAGGACGCTGCAGACTAGTTACCAAAGAACGAGTCAGGAACACATCAGGAACAAACTGAGACACACAAGTTTTACAGAGACCCAACAAAGATGAAGAGAAAGCTGCTGTAACCTGGAGACCTCAGTCTGACCCTGAAATACCCACAGATGGAGACACAAACACCTCCACCTGCACCGTCTGCAGCAGGGAGGAAACATCCTGCTGAAGAAACAAGTGCTGCTCACTGTCAGGGCTCAGTGCTGTAGATGCAGGTCAGAGGTCAGAGGTCATGGTGGGACCAGTATCAGTTTACTCCATTGAATCCATTCAGCCTGTGGCTGATAATGTCTCTAATAATGACAAACTGGAAACACAACTTTACGATTGTTTCTTTAACATCATATTTGCTGAAGTATTCAGACACTTATTTGAAGCCCCTTCAGCAGGAATCACAGCAGCAGCTGTTTTTGATGCAACGAGCCTCGTCCACACCTGGAGTTTCTGTCCTTCTACTTTCTAAATACTCACAGGCTCAGGCAGTGGGCTCACAAAGAGGTGGCTCTGAGCCCTTTATCGTTTGCAGTGCTGATGAACACTCTGATGTTTGCAGACAAAGTTATGATCTGTAGTGAGAGTGAGGAGGAGAGTCTGAGAGAAGAGAAAGTACAAACAAGGAGAGATGAGGAGGAGGTCAGGGCTGATTTATGACAGGAGGAGAGCAGTAAGAGTGAAGAGGAGGAGATGGCAGTGAGACCTTCTGTGATGGAGACACACAGACAGGAGGAGCTGCAGGTGGCAGAGCTGAAGATGCTGAGAGTTTGGTTGGAGGTGAGCAGGATGGACAGGATTAGAAAGAAGAAGATCAGAGGGATCGCTCAGGTCCAGCAGAGCTGCAGTCAGACTGTGTGCTGGATGCTCCACTCCAGAAACTGACTCAGTGTGTGTGTCAAGTTCACACAGTGCAGAAACAAACTCACTTTACAACATGATCACAGGTTTATTGATCCATCAGAGCAGCTGGAAGGAAGAGACGAGCTGCTGAACATTTCCTGACGCTGCTGCACAAACAAAGTGATTCATTATTAGTTTGATTAGATCTTTGATGTCACAGCTGTCTGAAACATGCTGATGTCACACAGTTTGATCAGACTGTGCATTGGTACATAGTGTTGGTTTTACCTGCATGATTTTATTCTCATATTTATATGTTTGTTTATTGATATTTAAATATCAGGTTTTATCCTGATATTGTGTGTTTTAGTGTTGCTGCACAATATTCTTTAAATCCACTGTGGACTAAGCGCACAATAGTAGCACCTGTGGAGGTGGGGGTGTTCCCCGAGGCGGCCTATCAGCCTCACCATCTCTGGTGAGCGCAGAGATGGGAAGGCAACGCACGAAAGGCGAGCAGGAGGAAAAGAAACGCGCGCAAGCCAGCACAGTGGGAGGCGATGCAATCCACAGCAGGGCAGGGGTGTCCCTCTGCCTGCATCTGGCGGTGCTACGATGGAGGCCGTGCTCAGGTGTGGAGTGGGGCGTGTGGTCGCAATTTTTGAAGCCATCCTGATAACCTTCTCCCACCAACGATATGGAGATCCAACCCTTTTAGATCCAATTAAAATCAAGACACTCAAAAAGATGCTCTGTAAAAGAGTAGAATTCTTAGAACAGAGTTTAATACACTGAATCATATGAACAGCAGGAAAAATACATACAGACATTTAGCAAGAAAATTACAAAGCAGAAAGCAAGCAAAGCAAAACCCCGGGGTGTACAGCCTTAAGCACAGACAGCAGAGCAACACAGAGACGGACAGGTAGCAGCAGCAGGAGGAAAAAAGTGCTGGGGTGTCCTCTGGTCCCCTAATATAGGGACCAGTATCGCCGCCCCCTGCTGCTGGCTAACTTTCCCACGTGCCCAACACAACTGCAGGGGTCAGGTAGCGGCCAAGGTCTTGGCCAAAGGCCAGTCAGGACTCCGAGTACCCCTTGCTCTGGCTTATCACAATAGGTCATGACATGGTCAAACATCACACATTAATCCTAATTATTAAATGTTATACAGCAGGTGGCACAATCTTATAACATATAATCTTATAACTACATAGGTTACATGCTTTCTCATATATAAAACACTTCAATGTGGGTTCAAAGTGTGTGTGTGTGTGTGTGTGTGTGTGTGTGTGTGTTTATATCATATGATATTTTATTGTTATGTGTTCAGGATCTCTGTTACAATGTTACTGTTTTGGTTGTGCTGCATGAAAGACGTTGAGTGTGTATTCGGGAAGGTTAGTTACCGGAGAGTAAATTATTCAAGAGAACTCTCCCCTTACATTAACTGCCCTGTTACTGTAAAACCTTAATAATCTCGGTGAAGCAAAATGTCTTGCGCTTAAGACTCCACATGAAAGTTAAAATATATATGTTCAGTGCACATAGATATATAGAGTATATAGTTACATAGTTATACATATCATACAAAAATCCACCACAGGCGGGACTGTGCGGTGATGCGCTGTCAGGAGGAGACAGGTCTGCCACAGGAGCCCCGCCCCCTTGTTCTTCTGGCCGGCGTGGTTTCCATCCCGGAGGAGAAATTCCTCTCCTGTCTCAGATAAGGAACATTTGCCCGCGTGTGGCTGGACTGTAGGATTATGGGAATTTGAGCATATGGAAACATTTTGATAGGTTTGTAGCTTGAACCTATACGCTGGAACGTTGAAGGCAATGTAATTACACAGCAAAGCAAGACACGAGTAGGCAACATTCTTTATGTTTCACGTGCACGGGAGAGAACTGGACAGGCGCCGTTCCTTCGCTTGACCTCAGTTGCTCTCTCCGCTCTCCCGTAACACTGCTCTTTTATTGTGGTTACATGAATATGCATAGGTTCATTAACATATAACATACCTTGTGTGTGTGTGTGTGTGTGTGTGTGTGTGTGTGTGTGTGTGTGTGTGTGTGTGTGTGTGTGTGAACCCATTAATGACTTCCTAACCCTGCTGGCCTGGAAGTCCAGCAGTTCATCTAAACAAAATGCACTTAGCCTAAAACAGACATAGATACGTTTATCCTACCATAAAACAATAAGACAAGGTACGACCTCTCCCATGCTCCCAGGATGTGGGTGTGAATACCAGAACACCCTGGAATGCACACAAAGCTTGCAGACTATTAAGGATCAAACCTCCTATCACTCTACACCTAATTATAAAACTCTAAGCATATATAAGTAGATATTTCTAAGCATAAATGACAATCACAATACAAATCTAACATTTCCCCCCTTTTGACAATTATGCTAGAAAAGTCCCCAGTTATGATCACCCCATGTCTGACAGTGTCAATGCAAACATGTTTATACTCAGCATATGTAAACGTACACAGTTTGACAAATATATTAGCAGTTATCCAAGTTCTCATTAATCTCATTCAATGGTAAACTGCATCCTACGAGCAAACAAATGAATTGTTAATGGTCAAAAGAGAAATTAACATTTTCAAAAACACTCCAGCTTGGTTGTGCTCCTCCGCAAGACATGTAAATCACACGTCTCTCTACAGAGTGGTTTAAGTTCTGCAGGGCGTCATAAATGTCTCTTCCAGTTGTTTCCATCACTGTCCATAGGACCAGAGTCCAAATGTATGTAGAATAGACATTCAAACATACCAGTTGAGTTTATTGTTTGTTAACATGGGTCTCAGCTATCGTGAAAGCTGCAGACCTCTTCAGCACTCTAGTTTTATGGCCTCTGCCAACCCCCATCACCTCACTTCAGGCCTCTGTCCTGTGGGGGATACATGTGACTCCTCCATTGTCCATCCTCTGCAAGAAAACCCTCTGTGGAAAGGGTGTTGGATCCAGTTATCTTATTGCTGTTATGATCCCAGCAGTCTTCAGAGTGTCATCGTATGCACAATATAGTGACACAGCATTAGGTGATGTTCATAGGAAACTGCTGTCATCACCACCATAGCTTCTGGTTCCTGTGCTTCTCACAGAATCATGATGTCATCCTTGGACTCCCCTGCGCTGTCGGTGGAGCTTGGCACGCCCCTCATCCTTCAGGTGCCCGTCTGTCGTCCACAATCTCCTCTGTTGGCCTCTGGAAAGCCCCCTTGGCACAGCTCTCATTCCAACGCAGCTTCATGGTCCTTGCTGTGGTTGTGGAATCTGATCTCCCAATGGGCCCCAAACAGCTCGACCTTTGACCTCAACCACTGCCTGGGCGCAGTTATGCCTGGAATGGTTCTTGCTTCTCACTGGGCCTCTGAAGATTTCTCAGGAGATTCCTTTCAGCAATACTCTGACTGCTGCACCTGTATTTCCTTGCTAGGAGGAAAAACTTCTAAAGCATGTAAAGCATCATCAAACCACACTCCTTAGTTCAGTGAACTTCACTTATAGGCCATTAAAGCCTCATCTGAACACAGATGCACCACTTGCATAGGTTTAATACCCGTAAATGAACTGTTAATCACACAAAAATCATAAAAACATAGTTTAGAAAACATAAAAAAGATAGTTTCATTCATGTAACTCTATAATTCTGGACCCCTCCTCTTGACGCATGGACACTCCCATGAGTCAACTCATCAAACCCAGATTTCTGTCTAAAAGAAAAAGGTTAGCTAGATTACGTCCCAGGCAACATCAGGGCATCTCCTCTGGAGCAGCACCACCCCGGACCTATAACCCTGCAGTAAAAGATGTTAGTGTGTTTTGCATAATAAGTGTGCTCAACGTCTGGCTCCGCCTGGAGCCATCATACACACCATCATGGCCTGGAAAACAAGATCTGGAAGTGAAATCAAACTCCACACTTATAAACAATTGTATCATAAGAGTAATAAAGCATCAACAGGACAAGTATCATGTGCAGGTTTTCTCAAATCAGTAAACTACAATTATTGGCATAATTTGCCTCAGACATGGATCATCCCATGTACTCAGTTAACATTAATGTAATTAGTGACTGCCCTTAAGCAAAGTCACTCCATGTATTTAACACTAGGAGCTCAGTAGTGGCCAGCTAATGAGCCCCATATTAAACTATTCCATAAACATTGCATCTCTTAGTTGCTTTCTCATGTTACTTGTCCGTCTCCGCTGAATCCTCTACATGCACTCTTAGAAAAAACAAACATCAGCAACACACATGGACAATCCTGGTGGTCAGGCACAAATTGACAGGGTCCAGAGGTGCCATAAAAAGACCATAAAGACCATAGCTGTGGACAGAAGTGGCACTAGTTTCAACACAGGGAATGTCTCACATGTTATTCACATCATCAAAGTAACCTTTAACATTTTCCCAACAACACAGTGTAACAGCATCACCAACTCATAACCTCTAAACACAGTTTTCTTCACACATAAACCCAGAAATCCTGTAATAGAAAACATCAACCAGCTATCCTGGTATAAATCACATGAAGACTGTAATGCTGTAGAAAAGTTAGCGCATGCAGGTGTGTACACACTTTCTCACAGTCACCTCTGTGAACAACACAAGGTAGTGAATAACACCCCTGACAGATGCACAGACACAGAAAGTGGCATTTAAAAGGTTAAATCATCACGCAACCTCGAATGTTGCTGTCATCTTTCTGCTCCTGTAAAAAGAAACACACATAGATTCATCTGCACCTTTGTCAGGTGGGGGTTAACTTCGCACAGTGATGTCAGTCAGTCTGTCAGCTTCTGTCAGCTTTTACCAGTCAGTCAGTTTTATTTTCTCTCACTCATTCATTCATACATTCATTCATTCTTTCTTTGCTGACAGTGGAAATTATTGTCGCATTTTCATTTCCACTTCTCAGCAAAATGACGTCATTTCAAAAAGAAAAGAAGAACTTTATATTGGATTATCTCGCTTAATCCTTTTTTGGGTAGGGACCTATTTTCTAATTGTCCCATATAAGTGACTTTCTCCTGAGCCCATTTTAATTTTTGGAGAAACTCACTTGCAACAATTTTCTCGACGACGTGTCGTATAGCGCTTCAATTCTAATCGTGCAGATCTGCTCAAACAGAGATTATCAATAAAACTTTCAGTGCACTGTGAAAGTATCAAAATAAAAAGGCCTCGTTATGTCATGACACACGCTCCTCATCTCAGGAGGGTAAATCATACCATTAGCATGGTTTATCAAACCATCATACTAATTGGCAGGCTCAACTTCACAACAAAAGAAAAATCCTCAGCTAGATTAACTCCAAACCAACCATTAGCCGCACAACACACAACATAAGCCTCATATCTTATTAGCTATGAATTTTAATCCCCAGGACTGTACTTTTCACTCATTTAGGCCACAAATTTTATTTAGTTTCCTTTTTCCCGTCATCATAAAACATGTGACATGTTGTCATGCATTTCGCAAAAGAAGTTTGTTCTCATGTATTCAGAGTTTGGTATTTGGGTGCAGGATTCACTCGCACATCACAACAGGAAACTCAGTGTCTTAGAGTCTCCACTCTTACAAACTCCAACACATCCCATTCACTCGTACTAGAATTCAATCACCCTTCATTAATCTAAGAACCATCAACCAATTTGCATATCAGCTATTAACCCACTAAGATGACAGGACAACAGAAATGCATGTTCAAAATATTATCACAAAAATAGAATTTTCCCTCATACAGTAAAATATTTTGTGCTGCATCAATCAGGCAGAAAGCATCTCCCAATTTACTATATTACCAACTAAATTTATTGTCTGATCACTGGTTGGTCAAACCAGAATCTCTTTTCCCACAAAAATTAAACTGTTGTCCTGCAACATAGTTAGTTAATTGTCAGCATTGGATAAATTCAGCATTTGATAACCAGTGTCTGTTAAATTGACACTATTTTAACACTGATGAGAGATAACAAGCTGATTTTCATTGCATGTATGTTTGTGTTATTAGGCAGGTTTAATCAATGTGCCTGTGGAGCTGCATCTCCAGCAGGGCATGTTCTTAAAGCTGCCTTTCCTACACACTTCTCTGCTATTATTTGATCATCATTTTCAACTAATGTACTATGAGTCCACTGATCTTTGCATCACACTAAGTGACTTGGACAAGATGATAAACAGACTCACATGCTCAAGATGCTGCCTAATCTTCATGAGCTCTCTTGTGTTTGTGTTAGTAGGGTTAATGCATGTTCTGCTTGTGTGTGTGATTTTGTATATGTTTCTTTTTGCAGTGTTTCAGATTCCTTCACAATTTTCCACTTAAGCAGTCAGTTTTCTTTTCCCCAGGTTTGCTAACCCAAATTTTGATTTCCCACATTAAACAACAGCTTTCCTCTGTGTCCTTACCTCCTCTCACTCTGTTGTCCTCTCCCACTTCAACAGTTCAACAGCCGGCAGTTCTTCTTCAGCTTTGTCCTGTGTTCCACTGTCTCTTCTTGCCATTTTACTCCAAAGGCGGCAAATGTCAAACTCCAACAATCTCCTCATAGGTTCTTTTCACAAGCACAGTGACTTTGCAGCTTGTTGGAAACACAGTGCCATTTCATCCAGTCAGGATGATGGTTTGCTCTTCTTCTCCACTGCAGTTTGTCCACACTGCTGCTGCTTGCTGGGTCTCTTTGCTCAGGACTTTGCTGCTGTCTCTTTATCTGCCATGTTATTGCTCTTTGGAACTGCATTCCTTGTCTTCAGGGAGGAGTGAGAGCTCGCTTGTGAGGATGAGGGACACATGGAGCTGTAAATAAGTTAGCCAGAAACTTGGCCTGAACATTTCCAATGATATTAAACTATAACTTTATTCCGACTGCTGCATGGGGAAAATGATCCAGGTCTGCTTTTCATCTGAAAGTGACAAAACTAAGACATTTCATTATTATTATCACTGCTTAACCAACACACAGAACTCTCTCTCTGTTTTTTGTGAACTCTCCTTTCTTAAAAGCAGAAAGTGAGATTGTAGTTGTTCTTGGCTGATAAACACAAAACCTTTTTCCTATTATTTTTCATCTACAATGTAGATTTTGTCTCTTTTTTACCCTTTTTTTTCTTTACACTAGCTGGTGACCTGCAGAATCACCGCTCTCACAATTTGTGACAATTACATTTACACAGCGCACACACACACTGTGACGTCAGACACATTCACACTCACTTTTTCTCATCTGCATAAATAAATCATATGGCTGATGATATGTGCCATGGTGATCCATAAGTATGATCACAAGTTTTATTTAATTATTTTTCAACCCAACAAAACAAATAAACAAAAACATGATGCTGATGCTATGAACACTCTACACACATGAATCAAGACCCAGGAAAACTGCTGCGCATCTGAAAGACGAAGCTGAACTCACGGATACGCTACATACTCGAGTTATCATAGTTCTCTTCCCCTTTCTTTGATGAGTTCTCAGCCAGCTCCTGATCTGATAATGTGTAGCTTGCTCATCAGCTCAGAAGAGACCGCAACACAACCTCACACAGTGGTTGTGTGCTTTGCCCACAGTGGCAGAGACTTACATTTTCATATTCACTCAGCTTCTCCATCATGTAGTTTTCAGCCGCTTCACACAGGGTTCAGCATAATAGTTGTTTTCACAGGTGTGCTCTATATCTCAACAATGGCTCATATTAGGACGACAGTCTTACAAACAGGTTAAGTGCCTCTATGCACGTAATTAGGTAAAATATTTATCTATTTTACTTCATCTCATATGTCATCGTACTGAATTTGAGCAACCCTAAGCTTAATGCAGATTACTGTTAGCAACTGGTTAAAGTAATGGTCTGGAGCACAGGCTGTTGTTGATCAGGGAAATCTAAAGAATCATCTAAACATTTTGTGTCAGCAAGGGGTGGGGGAAAGCCATTCACCAGAGCATAGCTTAACTGCCGCTGATGTGAGCTGGCCTTCTCCACACGCTCTTCAAGGCTGTTTTCCTAAAAACTTCTTTTTTTTTTAAATACTTTGCGCTGCCAGGAGCGAAGTCCAGCATAAAAGTCTGTCACGCTCGGACGCACTCTTGGTTGCTTAGGAACCCATGATAACAACAACAGTCAGCGTCACAGACCACGTGTTCTACTCCGCAGTCATTCACACAAACACACTCAACACAACAACAACAACAACACAAAATAGGCCTATTGTCCAGCACAGTCTGAACTCCATGAACTTCTCAACGCCTCACAAAGTGGCGGAGAACTCAACGCCTCACAAAGTGGCGGAGGACTCACTACAGTACCTCACAAAGTGGTCTGTACCTATCGCTAGCGAACTTCTCAACGCCTCACAAAGTGGCGGAGAACAACACAACCACACGGTTATAGAGTCGGGCTCTTTGAACTTACTCGGTGTTGCTTAGCGTGTAATATCAGCCTCGGATCCCGCCGATCGTCATCCATCGAAGAGAGAAAACGGACAGCTCATCCACCGGCCCGATGACAAATTCTCACGTCTCGCTGACGTCAGGGTTCTCTCCTCGGTGAATGCCGACTCCAGGGATCCGGCTCGAAGGACCAATTAATGATAGGTTTGTAGCTTGAACCTATACGCTGGAACGTTGAAGGCAATGTAATTACACAGCAAAGCAAGACACGAGTAGGCAACATTCTTTATGTTTCACGTGCACGGGAGAGAACTGGACAGGCGCCGTTCCTTCGCTTGACCTCAGTTGCTCTCTCCGCTCTCCCGTAACACTGCTCTTTTATTGTGGTTACATGAATATGCATAGGTTCATTAACATATAACATGCCTTGTGTGTGTGTGTGTGTGTGTGTGTGTGTGTGTGTGTGTGTGTGTGAACCCATTAATGACTTCCTAACCCTGCTGGCCTGGAAGTCCAGCAGTTCATCTAAACAAAATGCACTTAGCCTAAAACAGACATAGATACGTTTATCCTACCATAAAACAATAAGACAAGGTACGACCTCTCCCATGCTCCCAGGATGTGGGTGTGAATACCAGAACACCCTGGAATGCACACAAAGCTTGCAGACTATTAAGGATCAAACCTCCTATCACTCTACACCTAATTATAAAACTCTAAGCATATATAAGTAGATATTTCTAAGCATAAATGACAATCACAATACAAATCTAACACATTTGTTTAGCCTTTGTGTTGACAGTGTAGAGTTATTTCTGCCGGCAGGGTTTTTAGCGTGTGGAGATCCAGAAATTCTATTATTGCTGTCATATAACCTGTATCATTATAATTGCATTAATAACATTCTTTACAGCATTATTCCATTTAATAATATGTCTTACAGTATTAAAGTTGTTTATTGAAGATGTTCATTTAAGGATCCTTTCATTATGTTAACTTTTATTACAGGTACAGCCAGGAGTATTTCATACACATTGCATATTTGTGCTCATTTAGAGTTGTTGCATTAGTCTACAGAGGGTCTCAAGCTCTGTCTGGCGCGAGTCCAGACAGTCTATTGTGAAAGGACTAGAGCATAGAAGGATAACTGCAATACATGCTTACAATACATTTAATACATATAATCTAGGAATAGGCCTGAACGGAGGCCCAAATGTATCCAGCTTCTTGTTGCAAACCTGTTGCATTTTATTCTACTTGGTAACAGATGACTGGAGGCAATAACTAGCCCTCAGACACCCTGAAGGCTTAAGATTATTACCTTGTATGGAAGGTGTTATCAAAATGAGAAGTTCTATGTCTGTTTATAGCCATTAAAGATGTACAAGATGTACCATTGACTGTAAACAATGTATTTTCAATCTGTAACTGACGTCTTTAACCTATTTTGACGCCATGGGGGGGCGTGTACCTCACTGCTTTATAAGTGTTCTCAAAATGTATTTTTGTCAGAAGACATAGGCTGATGTTTTCTCCTGGCTGTTAATAAACTCACCATTTGATTGCACTTTTCTGGGGCCTCCGTGGTTTGTGACACTGCTCTACATTGATCGATTTCGCGACAGCTTGGTGGAGGATGCGGGCATTTTGTAAAGCGCTAGAGGTGTTGCTTTCTGCGGCGGTCGAGACCGGATTAGTGGTCAGACGGGCAGATGTCTTGGGTGATTTCTTGACTACTGTGGGCCCACATAAAAAGGTGAGCACAAGCCTCTTAAACTGAAATTGTGCTGTACTGGATTATAATTCTAAAAATGTAGTCAAGAAGTTACGCGTTGATCTCTGTTTTTGAGTTTTGCCTGAGTGAAAGTGAAACTTTGAAGTAGCGTTGCATTCAAGGTCAACTCGTAAGAAACAGTACTGAGCTAAAAGTAACTTGAGACGTTGTTTTAAGGAAATAAGAGTTTATGGGTTTAATAAGTGTATAGTCACGGAGCTGAAGAGCTCCCTCCCTTGTAAAGACGTTTACTAGGTGGTCAGAGGACCGTACTCAGGTGGCGCTGCTGAGAGTTGTGGCCTCAGGAATAGCCATGATCAGAAGATCATTTTGAGATACACTTATTTGTGAGTAAAAAGAGTAATTTCGGACGAGGAAGTCCGATAGAAAACACCTGGTGCTGTCAGGATGTTTAAGTGACACAGAATTTCAGAAAATCGAGTCAGAAATGGTTTTGTGGCTCTTGGTAAACTAATTTTAAAGGAAAATCAATGTTTACCATGTTGAAGTACTTCTGAAAATAGTACTAGATGTGCTGTGATACAAGTGAAGATTAAGTTGTGTACATGAGGATACACAATTGTGTTGATATTGATGGATCGGCTGCGGTCCATTTGATAAGTGAATGCTGGGTAAACTGAGACAAGAAACTGTTTTTAAATCCTGACTGGCGGCAGTGAGGTACATGTGCTGAAGATTACTGGACCCGGCGAGGTCCATTTGATGAAGTTCTTGGGCAGATAAATGACAGACAGTTTTTCAAGTGTGTGGAGAATTTAAAAAAGAAAAAAACTGAACTTGCAGGTTCTCCGTACTGTGTGGACTTATTTAAGAGTTATAAGTCCAAAGGTTATGACCTGGAGGTCATTCATGGTGTTTAAAGAAGAACAGGAATTAGAAAAAGGATATTTAATGTCATATTTTGTGTAAATTGACGAAAACTCAACATATATTTTCACCTTTTCTTCGTTTGAAGGGACACAGACATTAACACACACACACAGTTCTTAGGTGTGAGTTACTTCCTCTTTTAATTTTTAACTGCGACACATGTGTTCATTGAACTAGAACTTCAGCAGTGAATGAGACAGGATTTAGGTTAGGTCTGGTCCTGGTAAAGTAAAAATTATGTTCAAAGTTTTATGTTTTATGCCCTGGAGGCCAAGAGTTGTGTGTAGAGAAGAACATGACTTAGAAAAGGACATTTAAGGTCACATTTTGTCTAAGATGGGGAGAATTGTCCCATATGTGTTTATTTCTCTTCTCTTTTAAGAGGACAGACGCAGTTACTGGGTGTTGTCTACTTCCTCTTTCTGATTCTAAAAAGTATGTTTGATAAAATACTCTTAGGAAAACGTATTTCGAGTGATTCTAAGTGTGTGAATGTTGTGAGTACTCGATTTGAATGATTCTGTGTGGTTTGTACAAAATAATAAATAAGTAATAATAACACATAGGAGAGTGTGTGAACAGAGGAAGTCTGAGAGAAAAGTGTGTGCGTGGAATAAGGGTGTATTGTTTTTAGATCAAGATTTAGTAGAACTAAAGAGGGTTTGTAGATTGTAAATACAAAAAACAAGAGGTTGATTAGCCAGTAAAAAAAACAGGAGAGGAACAGAAAATATGGCTCTGAGTAGCTGCGTGTGTGTGTGACAGGAACTTTGCATGCCCATAAAAGGAACTGACTGTGTCAAGGGAGCACCCAGAGAGAGAAACAGACGAGTTAAACTCTAGGCAGATGAAGCAAATGGAGGTTTTAAGAAAAGAAATTAAAATGATATTAATTGTATGCTTTAGTGTGTCAATACAGGTGGACCCTCCTTAACCTGAAAACATGAGAACAGCGGCAAAAGGATAGATTAACAGGCCAGATTTTGGCTAAAATTTTACAGCTTGACCTCTCACTTTGTCCCGACCAGTGTTGGGCAAGTTACTTTGAAAAAGTAATTCAATTATAGTTACTAGTTACTTCTTCAAAAAAGTAACTGAGTTAGTAACTGAGTTACAATATTCTAAAAGTAATTAATTACTTGGAAAAGTAACTATTATGTTACTTAAAAAAAAAAAAACAAAGAACGTTTAACCCCTGGGGTCCAGGGTATAATTGGCCATTTTTACTACTCTTGATTTTCCCTCCACATTTTACCTTTAAAACTATTTATTTGCCTTGTTTGGTATCATCCTTTTAGCACAACCTCGCGTGCCTGAACTTACAGTTATGTTCTCATTTTGTCATACTGAATAACCAGAATTGATCTAAAATCAGACAAAACCATAAAATCAGAGTAGAAAAAGTTATATTTTACTGTAACAACCACAAACATGTTTAATGAATCATATTTCATAACTTCAAATGCAAATATTAATTGTCAATTTTAAAATCCTATGCACAAGTTTTGCAAACAACAAATTTATTTGCATCCATTTACCTTGATTTTTTAAATAACCATTTCAAACTATTTACAGAACAATCAGCTGTTCTTCAATAAGATGTCACACAAATTATTTGTGCCACTCCAAAAAAATATTTTGTGTCCACCACAAAGGAGAACATCACAGCCTGATACCTGCAGGTCTGACAGCAGCAGGTGTATCACTCCTGTTTCTACCTGGAGACAGCAGTCGCCTCATTGTTCTGACACACAACACAAAACTATCCACAACACTACACACTAACTACACAAGACAACACATTAACTATACACTCCAAACATGCTAAACGTCACAAATCTCTCACATCTCAAAACTCGCTCTCTCTCTTTTTCTGCTCTCTCTCTCCCTCTCCGTCACTCCTAAAACTTCCCCCGTTTTGTTTTGTTTTTTTGCTCATAAGCAGAGAGTGCTTGCTAGCGCTACCGTGGCGAAACTATTGAGGAAAAAACGCCGCGTATATCTTGTTTATCACGACTCTGGTTTTACGTGGCCTATCGACACAATTTAAAAACTGGTATATATCACCTTGTTGCTTTGTCTTTAAGTGGTCACGTGATTGACTTACTACGACTACTTTATTCTTCCTCAGTCAAACAGCAGCACTCGATTGTTTTGCCCCCTGAGCTCCAGGTGTTGTGCTAGACAGTGATCGTGATTGCCGCCCTGCGGGCCGCGCGCAGCTGCTTAAAGCTGTAGCGTCCAGATTACTTACAGCTACTTCCGTGCAGCCGATATAAGATGCGGTAAGCTGAACACAGTTTCAACCATCTGTTTGTTGAAAAATAGTAACGGACCGTGTTTCCTTGTTAGTAACTGTAACGGCGTTGTAACGATAGGAATAGTAATTAGTTAGATTACTCTTTACTGAAAAAAGTAACGCCGTTAGTAACGCCATTACTTGTAACGCCGTTATTCCCATCACTGGTCCCGACCCTGAGAAGAAGCTCAAAGGACAGTTAATCTGATGAAGACCGACAGAACATCGTGGACTTGAAGAATTAACAGCAGGCAAAAGACAGTGCAACTGAACACTGACGACTCCAGAAGCAGCATGAAAGAAAGCACGTGATGAAAACATGCACGGTGAACTGCAGGCTGGTAAGAACAGTGTGACATGACTGATTGAAGGCACTGAATGTGATATTTTGCCAGGCTAAGACTTAACCTAAAAGGAAAATACTGAAAAGATCAACGGAGAAGAAACAGAGGAGCAGAAAAATCTGAGTGGGACTGTGTTGTTGGAGATTTAAAGGCCACACAGGACACTGTGGAGAGTGGGACAGAGACCAGTCAGAGGTCAAGCCTGGACGAGTTTGAGTGCGAGAGTACAGGATATAATTGGATTGAAAATGGAAGCTAAATCATGAAGGTTTAGGAATGTCCACAACATCAAAAAAGAAAAGAAAAGAGAAAGATCGAGAAAAATAAATACATGAACTAACAATTACATGAATGAATAGAAAACACACATACACAAACTGTTACATGTGAAATTATTTTTGGAAAGAACCAGAAGTGAGACAGTTTGAATCTACGGCTCAGTGGAAAAATGCATGAATTAAACCTGATTATAAAATACACAAGAATGCAATGAAGAAACAGCTTACACTCACTGAACATAAACATGAATACATAAAGAATGCAATGAAGAAAGCAGCTTACACTCCATTAGCATGACCACATATCATGAAAGCAAGGAAGAACACGCTTACACTTATACACTTATACGTGACACAATTGGTATTTTTGACCGAAAAGAGAGAGAAGTGGGTCCTTTAAGCACTCATGATAACAATAAAATGTCTCTGTTTGTTGTTTTTAGGGGCAAAGCAGACCTGGATCAATTTTCCACATGCAGCGGTCGGAAGAAAGTTATAGGTTAACATCACTGGAAATGTTCAGGCAAGTTTTTGGTTGGATTGTTAACAGGGCGATAAGTCCCTGAACGTCAAAAGCAAGCTCTGACCTCTGGCTGAAGACAGGGAATGCTGTTAAGGTGGGAAATCAAAATTTGGGTTAGCAAATTGGGGAAGGAGAAAACTGTTTAAGTGGAAAATTGTGAAGGGGTCTGAAACACTGCAAAAAGAAACATATACAAAATCACACACACAAACAGAAAATGCATTAACAAGAGAGCTCATGAAGATTAATGCATAGACATTGATTAATCCTGGCTAAGAACACAAACATATACAATGAACATCAGCTTGCTACTTTTATGAGTGATGGAATGGTGTGAATGTTTAATAAAATACACTTAAAACTTGAAGTTGAGGAATAACTCAGAGAAGCTATATGACAAGGGAATGATTTATGGAAAATGAAAAGCGAGTAAGGTAGTTTTTATAAGAATGACTTAGGAGTGGTTTTGTATGGATTGATCAAAACAAGTGATTAATATAGAAAAGAAAATGAAGATAATTTAATAAGGTGGTAATGTTTAAACATGTATTTCTCTTGTCACGGCAACTTCTTGAGAGATGACTCAGTATGCAAAGGAGATGAATGACTCGGGACAGGAAAAGAAAAAGAGGAACTTGGGTTTCCTGTCTGACTGTAGGAGTGAAGCTTGCACTGGAGGAGACACTGTGACTGTGTGGCGTTTAACAAGATTTTCGGTGTATTGAGGAGGTGAAATTATGTCAGTTGACCTGGGAGTGTCAGGACCCTGAAGAACCGGTGGCAAAACTTTTCTGTGTTTAAGATTTTTGAGGTTGTTGTTTCAGTGATGGGTTGTTTTCTTATTTTAATAGAGGGAGTTTTATTAAACATGGACATGTCTAAGGGGGCCCATTATTTTTGTAACAGTGCACTTAGAGAAAACCAGGCAGGTGATTTTGTTTTGTGCTTTGATGAGCTTTGATGAGTTAATAATCTCATTTTTGTTCTAAGCAGGCCTGCAACAGTGACTTAACAGCGCTGAAAAATTCTCGGGAGAGCAAATATAAGGTGGGCTTTCCAGATTTCAACTGGCTAAGGAGAAGGCTACCTGTGGGGACAAGGTCTAAGTCCCTGTCTAAAAGGATTGTAGTGATTCAATCCAGTCAAAAGCATAAAGAACAATTTTCCTAAAGAAAAAACAAAATAAAACAAATGGATGAGCTCATGTTGCTGAGAGTGGAGAATCTGATTATTTGCTTGGGAGTCTCCACTATTAGCAATACCTGGTGTGAATGCGTGTGAGTGAATGTGTGTGAATGGACGGTCACTGGACGGACGAGGTGGACTAAGGTTGGACCGACTGGACACTGAGATAAAGACTGGACTAAGGTTAAACACATGACTGATAAATGTTCTGTTTTAAGTTTTCTTTCTTATAACACAGATTGGATCATAAGTGAGGAAAACTCCGTATGAAATGTGAAGTTCTGGTTAACACACAGGTTTTGTTTCTAGGAAGTTCCAAGGATGCAGGCTCTGGATGGATCCAGGAGTCCGAAAAGATTTGACATGATGATTAAATTGATTTCATTCCTTAAACACAGGTTTGCAGGGCTGGAGCAGATATACCTGAGAGGAGGATTGCTGAGGTGTGAAATGATATGACTAACCTTTTTCTTTTAATTTCCTAAGCTCGCGTGAAGCATTTTGAGTTTGTGACACATAAAATGTGTCACAAAAGGGGGGATTTAAGGTTTAATTTGAAATGGTTTTAGGATCATTTTATGACTTTTGGGGTTTTTGATCATTTAGATATGGTAAAACTGAGTCAGAAATTGTTATTTTCATGTTTAAGTTAAAGGATTAAAATGAACTGAATCTGGTTTAGAAGATAAAATGCCGGTGTTCATAAGAAGCTGTATACCAAACTTAAAGGGAAACTGCGGGACACCTTGAATAAAAGATATGCTTTGGGGAAAACTAGTGAAGATTTTAGGAGTAGAAAATGTTTGATTTCTTTTTGATTTCTAGAATAAGTGGTTATAATGCAGGCTTACACATACAGATATTACATAGATTTATTTCTAGGGTAGAGGTGAAACACAGTTTGCTTTGTCCTTGTGTAGGAACTGGTGACGCAGAAGCTGTAAAGATAGACATGCCATGAATAAGTTGATAGGAAACATGTCAAGAGTGAGACAGCCATATAGAGCAAATGTGGTAGAGCTTGTAATTAAATGTGGGCTTGAAAAGAGGAAGCAAGTTTGGTACAGGACGTGCTTGAGATGATCAGAAAGAAGGGGAGAGCTTCTTAAGAGGGTGTTAAAAGTGTTGCTTACACACATAAAGAGCACTGAGATTAAGTAAAGTTAATATAAAGGACAGAGCCCAGAACATGATATTTTGAACCAACTTTGAATGATTAAAGGAACATTCGATGAACACAGTAGATTAGTGAGGTGTAGCAGAGAGAGGCTTTCTGTTTTCTATCCTTTACAGGAGAAGATTTCAGGACCACAGCGACCACAGGGGTAGCTGAATTCTGGAAGCCCGAGACCGAACGGAACCATCCAGAGAAAGGAGAAGAACAGAGCACCAAGACACCTAGCTGTTTACATTGCAAAGAAGATCAAAAGCTTGTTAGACACAGGTTATAATGGGAGCATAGACGTAATGAGAGTGACTTTAGGAATAGTTGCAGGATTTTTATGTTATGTAAATTGCCCAAACACAGTGCGCTACCCCTTAAAGGGGGCGAAGAAACCAGGCCTAAGTTTTAAAGATGAAACGGGTTAATTCTATAGAGGATGTTTCCAAAGGCTGAGAAATAATGTAGGACCTTTTACCAGGAAAAGCTAATTGTATCTTTTGGAGTTTGCAGTGTGCACTGAGGGAAGTCAGGAATAGTTTTAAACTGGGATTCTAGTTGAAAAGGGGGTAGGAAGTAGATTTAGGGCAGCTCACAGTCCGGCGTAAACGCAAGGTGCTGTCTCACAGCTGGATTTATTTCTTTGATTTATTTTTATGACAAAATAATAAGGAAACATTGAAACATTGCGACCCTGAAAAGGATAAGCGGAAGAGGATGGATGGATGGATGAAAACATACAACCCGTTGAGGGGAAAGATAGGGTTGGGCAATTGAAAGGTTTTGTTTGTTTAGCATAATCTCTTTTGTTATATTTTAGCTTTTAATGTGGAACACGCCTCTCTGGAGCTTCTCTCCTGATGCTACCCCGCCAAAAAACCCTTATCCATAGAGACTGTTTCAGCTCCCAAACAGACAAAAACAAACTAAAAGCCAGCAATAAACAATTTAAGCATAAACAATCACAAAGAACAAACAATACAGAATCCACATCTGAACCAAAGATTAAAACAGTGAAATGTGGATTATTAAATATTAGGTCTCTCTATGTTGCATGGCGCATTTTGTGAATCGGTTGGACGCGGATGCCAGTCCAGCACAGCACTTCCTGAGACAGTAGTGGCTAAAACAAGATCGGTGAAAAGACTAAAGTGCGAGGTGTCAGGTAAAGCCTGAGCCGAACTTAAAAAACTCAATCATCCCATTAATTGATCAAACAATAACCCCGGTAACTGTAGCTCCAAAGGAGCAGGAACCAAAAGAGAAACCAGTTCTGACAGTAAATTATACTAGACTGAAGCCTCAGGATTTAATTGAGCGTGCCACTGGTTTCAAGGATAGTAATCTATGGCTTGATTGGGTGGCCCAAAGTGCTAAAGAACAACATGTATCTGATTGCGTTGCATGTGCTTCAGCTAGACCCCGTTTGTTTACGGAGTCCGCACCACTGTATCCAGAGGATAAGTGGGGCTATGATTGTATGCTGCAGCTAACTAAAGGTGCAGTGAGTACTGGCAACTCTACTATGTTGTCAAGATTTTTCCCTTGCATTTCAAAACAGACAACAGTGGGACCATTTATGCCAAAACAAGATAACTATACATGTTTCAAGTTTTCTACTGATGACGTAAAGTACCAGGTGGGAGAAATTGACCCAACTTGGTGTGCCGTCACACCCACGGGAAGAACCACCAATAATGTTCCATTAATTGGAACATGGGCAAGAAGTGGGTTGTATTATTATTGTGGGCAAAGCACCCTTTTGGTTCGTGTCCCTCTGGAAAGCGTAGGGACATGTGCGATGGTGCGACTGGGAGCTCCACGGATACTTATTGGAAATCAGGTAAAGACTATTCAGCAACACAACACACGTACTTTAGCAGCCAGATGTAAGAGACACATTTTGACAAAAAGAGGGACCCAGGGTATACATGCATATGACCCCCGGCTAAACTCTCCGACTTGGATAGACTCCATAGGAGTGCCCAGGGGAGTCCAAACGAGTATAAGCTGGCAGACCAAGTAGCTTCAGGATTTGAAAGTATATTCATTTGGGTAACACCTAATAAGAATGTTGATCGCATTAACTATGTTCATTACAATCTGCTGAGACTCTCTAACCTAACCAGGGACGCCATGGAAGGATTTGCAGAACAATTGGGTCTGAGTTCGCTGATGGGAGTGCAAAATCGAATGGCCCTTGACATGTTGTTGGCGGAGAAAGGAGGCGTGTGTGCCATGTTCGGAGACATGTGCTGCACCGTTATCCCCAACAACACTGCGCCAGATGGCTCAGTAACCCGAGCTCTGGAGGGCCTGAAAACTTTGTTTAAAACCATGCATGAGCACTCAGGTATCGAAAACCCGCTGGAGAGCTGGGCGGCATCCGTGTTTGGACGGTGGGAAGGTTTGGCCATGTCAGTAATGTTTTCCCCTGGCCATACTTTTAGGAATACTGGTCACCTGTGGTTGTTGTGTCATTCCTTGTGTCAGAGGATTGTTGGTAAAGATAATGGCTAGGGCTGCGGACCGCGGACAGGTGGATTCAATCTACCTGGTAAACTTAGAAGCCAGAATGTGGGCCGAGGAGTGATACAACACAGGGTGTGGTGACATTCCTTTTTGGAATGTCAAAAGAGGGAATGTGGAGATCCAGAAATTCTATTATTGCTGTCATATAACCTGTATCATTATAATTGCATTAATAACATTCTTTACAGCATTATTCCATTTAATAATATGTCTTACAGTATTAAAGTTGTTTATTGAAGATGTTCATTTAAGGATCCTTTCATTATGTTAACTTTTATTACAGGTACAGCCAGGAGTATTTCATACACATTGCATATTTGTGCTCATTTAGAGTTGTTGCATTAGTCTACAGAGGGTCTCAAGCTCTGTCTGGCGCGAGTCCAGACAGTCTATTGTGAAAGGACTAGAGCATAGAAGGATAACTGCAATACATGCTTACAATACATTTAATACATATAATCTAGGAATAGGCCTGAACGGAGGCCCAAATGTATCCAGCTTCTTGTTGCAAACCTGTTGCATTTTATTCTACTTGGTAACAGATGACTGGAGGCAATAACTAGCCCTCAGACACCCTGAAGGCTTAAGATTATTACCTTGTATGGAAGGTGTTATCAAAATGAGAAGTTCTATGTCTGTTTATAGCCATTAAAGATGTACAAGATGTACCATTGACTGTAAACAATGTATTTTCAATCTGTAACTGACGTCTTTAACCTATTTTGACGCCATGGGGGGGCGTGTACCTCACTGCTTTATAAGTGTTCTCAAAATGTATTTTTGTCAGAAGACATAGGCTGATGTTTTCTCCTGGCTGTTAATAAACTCACCGTTTGATTGCACTTTTCTGGGGCCTCCGTGGTTTGTGACACTGCTCTACATTGATCGATTTCGCGACAAGGGACAACAAGAGAAGAAGAAAAATGGATTGAATATAGCTGTAGGCATATGTGGGTATGTTGATTCTTACTGCAACCAAGCAAGCAAGCAATTTATTTATATAACACTTTCCAAACAACTCTCAGCTGAAAACAAAGTCCTGTGCACATGACATAACAAATAACAAAGTGAAATAGTATATGTAAAGAAAAATAAATGAATAAAAAATATAACGTAAAATAATTAAATTAAAAATGCTAATTTAATTAGATTAAAAACCTATAAAAAGTCCGGGTCAGACTGTCATAAGCCAGGGAGTAAAGGTGAGTTTTAAGACGGGCTTTAAAGGTGAATAATGAAGGAGCCTCTCTTATGTGCTGAGACAAATTGTTCCAAAGATTTGGAGCAGCAATAGAGAAGGCCCTGTTCCCTCTGAGCTTCCTCTTAAACCTGGGTACCTCCAGGAGCAGCTTGTCAGCTGACCTGAGAGACCTAGGAGGGGAATAAGCACAAAGAAGCTCAGAGAGTAAAGGTGGATTAAGACCATTTAAACATTTAAAATCAAACATTAAAATTTTAAAATGAACTCTAAAATGGACAGGCAGCCAATAGGGTGAAGCCAGGATAGGAGTTATATGCTCTCTCTTACGGGTTCTGGTTAGAAGTCATGCAGCAGCATTTTGGACCAGCTGAAGATGAGAGAGAAGACACTGACTAACTCCAAAATACAGTGCATTACAGTATTCCAAAAGAGATGAAATAAAAGCATGGATTACTGTTTCAAATTGCGGTCGAGATAAAATAGGTCTTAGCTTTGCCAATCGCCTTAGGTGAAAAAAAACGGACTTGACAGTAGCCTTAATTTGAGTGTCCAATTTAAAAACACTATCCATCTTAAAACCCAGATGAGTGACAACAGGTTTAAAATACTCTGCCAGGGGTCCCAAATCAATAGTGGAGGGGTCACAAGGTCCACTAGGACAAAACACAATTTCCCCAGTTTTGCTTGAATTGAATATTAGAAAATGTTGGGCCATCCAAGTTTTAATATCCTCTAGACATATCAAAAGTGGTGGAATGGAGGAGGCATCTTTCTGCTCCAGGTCACTCAGACCTGATCCACACCTCAGTGAGATTCTCTGACTTCCTCAGTAGAGACAGAAACCATTCAGATCTGGGACGATCAGCTGACTGATGATGTCACACAGACTGTGTTTTTCAGGAACAGTGATTCTGATGTGAGCCTGCTAGCTGACAGCAGACCTGATGAAACCACATGTTGACATCTGTGAGGACAGACTGGACTCTTTGACTGCACCTTGGTTCTCCTCAGAGGTCTGTACAGGAGCATGTCCACCCCCACTGAAGATCTCAGTCACTGTGAAACATAGAAACCTGCTTGTGTGGCCTCTGCCTCACATG